>NW_028281210.1:472500-635000 GCF_059751285.1 Brachycentrus maculatus
GCTTTATTTTTTGTGTTGATTGGCAGTCACAGTCAAAAGGGACCAGGGATGATGAGTGATTGGAAACTAATTTAATAAAGGACTTTCAGAAAAATCATTTACTTATGTATTTATTAATTTTATATTATTATTTATTGCTTTTTATTTATCTAATTAAATTTAAGTTATCTAATTTGTCCATTTTGTCCGCCTCCGTAGTGTAATGGTCAGCATGCTAGGCTACCGTTCTGGAGGTCCCGGGTTCGATTCCCAGGGGGGTTTAATAAATATAAGTGATTTTTTCACTCTAATATTTATTCAATATAACACTGGACTGGTACCTGAAGTGGAGGGCTGATCACCTTTCCTTCATGTGTAATCGATCGAGGTAACACTGCGTTTATATGAAGCAGTGCCCTATGCACCATTGGGTGCGGTAAGGGATTTATATATCTAATTAAAGTCCTCTATTGCATGTGTATAATATATGTTTGTGTAATACATGGTCTTAATATTATATAGTTATAGGTATCAAATTGTGGTAGAGTGGATTGGAACCGAGAAACTGAGTCCGCGACACTAACCACGGGACCACAGCCCGACATTAAGTTATAAATAAGACAATGAAGTTATAAAAAGTTATAAAATAGTCACGTCCTTCAAATTTTTATTTAGGTTGTAAAAATAGATATGTTTATCATTTTTTTATAAATAACTAAGTAAGTTTAAATTTTTTTTATTTAAGTTATAAATACATGTAAATAGAATAGAATAGTTCAGTGATCCAAACTGAATGAACTGAAAAATTACTCCATGGAAAGATATTTGTCTTTTATTTATTGTTTCGGCATTAACTTTGTGGTAAGACATGTTACAATGATTAAAGAAAACACTTCGTTTTTTACCACTTGAGTTTTATTATAGACTACATGTTTCAGAAGTTAAACTTCCATCATTCAGGTCTGTATAATAACAGTTATTATACAGACCTGAATGATGGAAGTTTAACTTCTGAAACATGTAGTCTATAATAAAACTCAAGTGTTAAAAAACGAAGTATTTTCTTTAATCATTGATATTTGTCTTAGTGATTAGTTATATTTTCTCATTTGTTTCCTTTAAACATGCTTCTATTGTTTTTTTCTATATATCCATTTACTGTGCCCGTTTATTGTGAACAATAACAACAATAAATTGATTTATTTTTATCGTTATTTAATTTTTTTTAATTGTGTTTAATTTTTCTTGTGTGTATTTTTCGATTGACATTTATATACGTTATTCAATTAATTTATTATCATTTTAAAGATTTTTGAAGTATATGTTGGAAACTAATAATTAGTTTCAATTCAAACCCTTATCCGCACACTAGTGGTGCATAGGGCACTGCATTATACAAACACAGTGTTATCTTGATCGTTAACACACGAAGGAAAGGTGATCAGCCCTCGACTTCAGGTACCAGTCCAGGGTAATATTGAATAAATATTAGAGTGAAAAAATCACTTATTTTTATTTGACCCCCCCTGGAAATCTAACCCGGAACCTCCAGAACGGTAGCCGAGCTTGCTGACGATTACACTACGGAGGCGGACGGATAAATAATTAACTTAATATATATTCCACAGCTTTCTATATTTTCGAATTTGTGACCTGAAGTAACCATTACCTAATATAAATGATATTAGTTTTACGGTTATTACGGCACAAGTTCGTAAAGTAATTTGTTCGGCTCAGAAACCGTACTGATATGTTTATGTACCTCGTTAGTTTTAATTCCCCCAGAGGTCGAAAGTATTAAGGGATAAGGGTCGTTTATCTGCGAACAGGTTCGCCACATTATATTATAACACATTAATGCTGCCATTATATTTATTTTATCATACACATGATTCTTCTTCTTCCTGGCTTCATCTCAACTTACCGTCTTTGTAGTCTGTTGGGGTCAGCTCTCCTCGTCCTCAGGTCCTACAACCTTGGACGAACTTCCTGCTTCCTAAGCTACCTGCATCGTTTTAAGATCTCCGAGATCGACGCTAATGTGTAAAAGCAACTAGCTGTAACTTAAGTTGCGGCTGTTTGGCTTATTTTTTTTTTAATTACCTAACGTCCAAGTGACTCTGAAATCTAGCTACGGCGTATGCAACATCGCTTATCATGACCCTACTCAGGCTTCAACTTTTTAAGTTTTATAGCCCATGTTTTACTCTTTGTGTTTAAAGTTACTATAATTTCATGTAATTCATGAGAGAAAATTTTAGGCAAATACACTCTTTTTTGGCTTAACACGGCTTAAAGCATTCTTATATCTGGCCTCTATCATAAACAATCACATATTATGTTATATATTTTTCCTTTACCGAGATATTCATTATCCAAATATCCCCAAAATTTTATTAATTTGATACATTTTTTGGCAAAAATCATGATTTTATGTTGACTATAAACTCATTTATTCCAAAACAACTATTTAACTTGCGGCTATTTGCCTTTGCACATTAGGACAGCTGTACGTGTGATGAAGAGACTCTTCGAGATGTCCCTCACCTGTTGATGCTTAGCCCCTTTTCCAGCATTCAAAGACAACAGCTGGAGGCGCGTTGCAGGAGCCTGGGTGAGGACCTATCCGACATCGGATCCGTGATAGTTCAGAACGTGGTAATACATGATTAAATGAGTGAATGACATTGGTAACATAAACCAAGCTAGGACACAAAATGCTGGATCCTCTTCTTGTGGAACGGAATGTCTGTTGATAGTAAACAGTCCGGCTTCTCCTGAGGAGCTTTACGTGGTTTCCTCCCAGCAATGAGCAAATGCTGATTGGCTCTCACTAGATCCCAACACAAAATATCTCTATTAAGTTAGAAGAAACAAAAATCCACTTATTTTTTGACATCTCATCAAAGATGAAGAAGAATGTGGAAGTCTGGGCATTTACGGGGCTGACGACCGTCATAGGCTAGTTTAAGTGAGAACTTTACACACGTGTAACATTCACCAATTCTACCCATTATTGACAACCACACTACTCAAATTCTTGGAAGTTCTACATATATATATGAACCATTTTAGAAACCTTGTTTTTGAATCCCTAGAACTTCACTAGAGACATTTATTGGTGAGATGTAAATAAGTTTTTTACCAAGCAGAAACTCTTATATAAGTATGTGAGGTCCGAATCCTGGATTATAATCACACACATGAGAAACGCCATAAAATACCATTTTCATTTTTATAATTTAAGCTTATAATTTGACCACATAATTTATTTACAACATTTTGAGTGTTCAATATAATACACAAATCTAGATAAATGAACAAGTATTTGGAAAAACTCAAAATGTTTTAAATAAAATAACTGGTCAAAAATTATAAGCTACATACAAAAAAAAAACATTTTTTTCAGGCGAGTCTTACGTATGTGAATATAATCCAGGATTAGCACCTTACATGCAAATACAAAAAAAGTCTCGCCTTAGTAAAAAATCTTTCCTCATCATAATATAAAGATGGCTGTTATGAACTCACATATATTGTGTCACGAGATATATCAATATGGTATATCTAGGAGTTCCAAAAAAAGTTCTTTTGAACTAATGACAGTATATTTCGTGCACAAAAAATCTCAATAAGGCCATATTTTTTAAGTTGAAATTACGTGGATGATGAATATAAACAAATGAATTTGGAGAAACGACAAATTCTCAATTCTCAAATTTCCGGCGGCAAGGGGTTAAGATTTACATTTGGCAACAATGGTGATATTTGTCACTTTTACTATTAACAAGACCTTGAACTCTGAGTGAAATATTATCATATTGATGACGGAAAAGATTTGTCACTCTGATCTGGGAAAAAAATTAAACGTTGTCTTTTTTTTCATCTTAATAACATTGAATAATTTATAGAAACAGAAATATAAATGTTCGTTTGTAAAAAAATCTAAAATATCCTAAACTTATTCACCAATTGATTTGAATTCTCGACACAAACGCGCGTGCTTTTATCTATGTACATTTCGCTCACTCCTTTCAAGAACGTCATAAATCAAAAATCGTCAATATTCAGTTGTGCATGTTTTCGGAATGCGCAGAAAATGTACTATATCCCATCAAAAGAAGCATATTTTTAACCCAATATTTACCCGCTACACGGCAGAAAGTGTTGTTTTTGCATTTTG
The DNA here is from genome assembly GCF_059751285.1 of Brachycentrus maculatus. Lineage (NCBI taxonomy): Eukaryota > Metazoa > Arthropoda > Insecta > Trichoptera > Brachycentridae > Brachycentrus > Brachycentrus maculatus. The sequence goes on from NW_028281210.1 coordinate 476,663, forward strand.
AAGAAATTGTATCGTTTATTTATTTTTTTAAATTTACTTAATATTTTTCAAATGGAGAAAAAACCTTCAGGTTTTACCTTAAATGAACTGTTGCACAGTAAAAAGTTCAATAAGTGGCTAGTAATTCATTTTGAATAAATTGTATTATATTTTTAAACTTTAAAAACGTTCTCCTGAAAAATCAAGTTTTTTTATTTATGACGTTCTTGAAAGGAGTGAGCGATATGTTATGTATATAAATAAAAATGTAACAGATGAAAGGGAAAAAAATATTTTTGGTGTAGTCGATAAAATTTCACTGTCAAAACGCAACAGCAACACACGTAATGCTTAACACTTCTTATGGTGGGCAGCGTGTTTCTTGACAGCTGCTGTCACTTAGCATTTACATTGCATTGTTATTTCAAAGGTTTTTTCTTTAATTTTCACTATGATTGTGAAAATCATTGTGAAATTAAACTTATAAGAAACGGGTGCTTTCCATATTATTTTTATTATATTTAAGTAGAATGAGCCACAGCAACTCCTAGCTGGGTACAACTACTAAAATAATAACTTAAGTGTTCGTTTGCTCAAAATCTTAAATCTCCTAAACTTATTCTTCGATCGACTTGGAATTTTTACATAACTTTGTATACGACGCGCGTGTTTAGATATGCTATTTTTCTTTTCTATTTAACTAGTCTAAGCCACAGAAACGCATGGCTGGATACAGCTAGTGGACAATAGAGCAAAAGTCCGTTTTTTGGTTTAGTGTTTAAAAACGTTACAAGATCATAAATTAAAAAATAATTCATTTTGAGTAAGATTTCATAATATTTTTCTTTTCTTCCTAACCCTTCACTCCTGCGCTTCAGGGTGATATCAAATAAATATTTGAGTGTAAAATCACTTATATTTATTTTCACCCCCCCTGGGAATCAAATCCGGTACCTAAGGTACGGTAACTAAAAAACGATAGATTTGTTACTATGAAATTGATTTAAAAGTGATAATATTCATTTTTATTTATTATTTTAAATTTATTATTTTTTATTTATTATTTTAAAGATTTACAGATAGTAATATAACGTGAAAGTAGTTTTGACTAGAATTCGAATAAAATGTCCGCTTTACTGTCTGAATTGTTGGTAAAACCGCCCTCAAAAAGTAGGTTAATATTTTAAATAAATATTTGATGCTTGATTCCGCTCGCCCATAGAAAATTAAGCACAATATACGTCTCCTCCTGTTTGTACATGACCACCGAACGCAATAACCGAGAATATTGCTACGTGCATTCATAATAAAAGCTTTATATCGCATAGAATGCAGGAAATGCGAAAAGTCATTATTTACCACGCCGATGATAAATTCATTAAAATTCTTTGGGCGCATTTTCGTTACAAAGAGTGCAGTAAAACCTCGATATAACTGACCTTTTTTTACGAACTACGGATATAACGGAAAAATAATCTAAAATGATAAAGGCGACCCAGGGTATATATAGTATTTTATTTTTGAAAAAATAAATATTTGTATTTCAATTATTTTTGAGAGCCTAAGCGGTTTATTATTAGAAAAACGTATTAAATTCTAGTAAAGTGGGTTCAAACCGAGAAACTGTGACTCAAGAGTCCGCGAGACTAACCACGGGACTACAACTCTATACTTATATGACTGAAATACGATACATGAATATGACAGAATGTGAAGATAAATGAATGTGAAGATAGCAAAGAAGATGATGAAAATTATTTTCAAAAAATTAAGTTATCAGTGGTAAAATCACATTTTGACGATCTTATAACATTTATTGACCGTTCATCAGATGACGAACTTCAACTATATTTTACGCATTTTTCTAATATAAGAGAGTTGATTATTAAAAAAAAATCAGCAAACTTCAAAAGTGCAAAAAAAACTAAAAAAAAGCAATCGCGCCGATATTAAACAGCAACGTCACTTCACGGCGAGTGTCCAAAGTCAACAAATATAATTTTGTTGATGTTTTGTATTATTTATTTATTTTAAAATACAGTTTTCATATTTTAAACACCAAAAAAAGTTTTTTTGATTTATTCAAAGCCTATTTTTATATAACAGACTTTCAGCTTTAACTGACACCCCCTCCTCCCAATAGTCCGTTATATCAATGTTTAACTTTATATTAAATTTTAAATATTTTGGCTGCAAAATCAAGCACGATTGAAAATTGAACAGGTAGGTAACCTGATGGGATTGGCGGAAATGAAATATTCACATCACATTTGCGAATGGCGTACAATACAGGACACACCGCTGGGTGGAATGTTCAATTAAGGGTGAATACTGAATAATAAACCGTCCTTCAAACCATTTAATTATTCTTCAGTGCTCTATTGCTTTAGATACCGCGTACACGTGTGTCTTCACAATAGTGAGTAAAAAGCTCGTCATAATTATTTTGTAGAAATTCCATTCGATTAATTTATTTTATTTTATTTGGGAATTTAACAAGTTGCCTTTCTTCGACCGAATATTTTGGAGAAATTCCTGTCACTTTTTTGTTTGTTTGAAATGTTAAAGTTTGTCCAATAAATGACCAAATGCCAACATTTTTTAAAAATCTGGCCCCGCTTATTCCCCTCCCTACAAATATCCATCTCATTCAGGATAGCAGAACCCAATTATGTGCAAACTTTTAGTTATTTTTTTAAAATTGAACGGGATTAATTTAAAGTTTAATAATAAGTCATCATATTTTATAATTAAGTAATATTATTTAATTAACTTGAAATTGGCAAAATAAATATATTTTATATCAACGCCATTATATATTAAAAAAAATAATAGTTTGCCTTTCCTCTAGCAAATATTTTGGAGAGATTGTCGTGACTTTATTTATATTTTAAATGGGAATTAAACAGATTGCCTTTTCACTCCCTAATTGTTGATTTCTGTTTTACCCAGGATTCCATGAATGCTATTATTCTACAATATTTTTTTGATAAAAAAAATATCTTACGTGTGATCAGGAAAATAAGTGTAACATTGTGAGTGTGTCCAAATGCTTGTTTACAAGTCTGGATTATCTCCAATTAGGAATTATTTTTTGACATCTCAACAAAGATGATAAAAAATATGGAAGTATGGTCATTTACAGAGCTTACGACCGTCACAGGCTTGGTTAAGTGATCATTTTACACACGTGTAACATTCACCAATTCAACCCATGATTGACAACCACACTACTCAAATTTGAAAACCTCTAGATATATTGATCAAACTCGTAACTCAGTATGTGCGAGTTCAGTAAATCCATTTATGTTGGAATGAGGAAAGCTTTTTATAAAACAGAGACTCTTTCCAAAGCTAATTTGAACTTATCGGGAATGGAAAATCAAGCTTAGAATGTCTAACTAGAATTGCTGAATCCAGCATGTGCTTAAATAAGAAAAAAAAACTCTTAAAATTATTTTTATTTAGGGGACATAATGGTGATAAAATTTTGTTTTATCTTGAATTTTTCTAATTTTTTCGAATATCTTGAGAATGAAAAATGACGTTTTTATCTGTTTAATTAAAAAATTCTTACATTCAAAATGTTCTTATCACAGATTCAATAAATTACACGTTTTCTCAGATTTTTTATTATATTTGGTGATATAATTTTAAACCATACAACAATCGCAAAATTTACAGTATTTAGTTTGTGAGTACCAATTGAACGTAGAGGTGTAAAAACGGTGATAAGTCGAAATTCTCGGAAAATAAGAATTAGTTAGTACCCATCATATACCTTACGTGCAAGCGTAAAGTAGGACCAAGCTCCACCGAGAATCTAAAAAAAGAAAATTCATTTTTGTCAACTTAATTAACATACAAAATAATCTAAACATTCTATCATATACAAAATTTTAAATAATATTTATGAACGTTCTTTGTTATTGCAAATGATAAACATTTATGCCCCAACCAGAAACACGAGAAACCGTCAAATATTTTATTGTAATAACAGCCGGACATTGTCTGGATTCAATACTTCTATACACTGAATGCAAAACCTCGGCAATGATTTCACAGATCATATCGATATCTGTTTAATTCCGTGTTTTATATGTTTATCCTTGTTTAGATTAGTCTAACCGATCATATACTTAAAAAGAGAAAACATATAACTTTATCATAATATTATCTTCAAATTGGTTACGATTTTCAATATGGGAAAAAATCAAATGCAACAAGAAATAGAGTGAAATCTCGTAGTACGAACTTAAATCGTTCCGTTCGTAATTCGAATCAAACTTTTCCACAACAAAACAAGTATGTGAAATATTTCAAGATTTTTATTGATATCTCTCAATATACGCCCGATATTTAGACGATATTTTGTAAAAATGCCATCATTAGTATTTTTTTAATTACCTAACTTCCAAGTAATTTGAAATCTTTATAAAATTAAACAACTTTTTTAACCACTTATTTATTATAAGTACCCTTTAACCTACCAGTTTCGATAGTAAAAATAACTAAAAAGTGGCTTCAACTTTATAAGTTTTATATTCTGTACTACTTTTAAGTGGATTAACTCTCTATGTTTAAAGTTACGATAATTCATGTAATTCACGAATTGAAGTTCTGAGCAAAAACACTCGTTCTCTCGTTGAAGGCATGATTTTATTTTTTTTATTATAATTATAAACAAGTCTATTGAAAATGAGAATGTGCGGATATGTATGAGGAGATTAATGAATCCTGAAACAGCGTAGAATATTTGTGGTGTGGAATTCTATTATTTTTGTCTATGGATAGTTAGTTTTGTTTTTATTTTAACTATTAGATATCGTTAAATCAATCTCTCAAAAAAAAAAACGATTTAAACCCATTGTGTTTGGATGATACGAAAATTGACGTACTAGTAAATTTTTGTTTGAAATTTCCTTCATTTTTAATTTATTGAGATTTTATTTATTTATTCGTTCTTACTGAAGAGAATGAAGCTAGTGACACGGTAGTAAATCCCATGGCAGAGACAACGGCTTCCTTGGTCGACCTGATCTGGAGCATCAGAATTGCGTGGCGAAGGGACAAATTCCCGTCCGGCCAGTTGCTGTCGTAAGCTGCATCACGTATAGCTGCACTCTATAAAAATTATGCGATTTTAACCCTTATTATTATTTTTTTAATATTTTAAATTCTTTTGCATTTCACAATATAATATAAATACAAGCACAAATAAATAAATAATTTAAGAACAAAAAAGATGCCACAAAGGCATGGCCTGTGTGTGGGTATGCATTATATTTCGGGTTATATGTAGTAAAGTGCACTGGTAAGAATAAAATAGATATTTTAAGAAGTAAAATTATAATTAAAGTGTTATAATCTAAAAATATTTGATTTTAACAGAAAACAAAAAATTAAAAAAATTAAAGTGAAAAAAGTTTGCAAATATGTACTAAATGTGTTAAAGAAATGGGAAATTAGATTTATTTTTTCAATAAACAATTTTAGCAAAATTTTAAATCGAAACAAACTTAGGCAATTAGTGTCTAATATAGTCTTTGTGGAATGAATTAAGCAGTTTTAGAGCTATGAAAAATGAGTGTCTTTGCGTGAGTCTGGATTTGCGAAAAGGGATTTCAAGTAAATTATTCATTCTTTGGCTGAATCCATTAATATTTTTAGAAAATAAATGTTGGCGCATGAAAACATATTTAAGACACTGTTGGCAATAGATTTCTCGTAGCTCCAAAAGTTCAGTTTCCTGAAATAATTGGTTGGAAGGAACAGTTAAATGTTGTTGAATTACATTTTTACACAATTTAACCCTTATTGTTTAAGACATCATCTGACTTGGTTTTATTATATAGTTCCAACAAGAAATTTCAGTATAAAACATAAATGTTATCAAAAGTTAATAAATTACAGTAAAACCTCTCTCTATGTATCGTTTTTAAAAGGACCTACTGAAATGAACTATGAATGCGGAAAAACAATGAATGCAGGATTAAGAGGTCAATACACAAAGATAAACGATCGAGTAAAGATACCGTCCTCTCAATCTGCATAACCATCGGTAGGTTGAAATTCTAAAAAGGATACTTCTTTAAGATGCAAGTAAATGTATGTATTTAAAAAAATACAAGGAATATTTCACTGACATGGCATATTCCTTTCCGTGATTCAGGGAATCCTTCATTCAGGGAATCTTCTTAAATCAGGGAATTCAGGGAATTCTTCCTTTCCACGAAAATGAATATAGGTATACGTACCTACATGCCCCATTAACTATTGTTGTGTCCCGTAAATTATTACTGCACATGTTAAAAATATAACCCAAGTACCTAGAATTGTATAGCTATATAAGGACCGTCAATCCATTTAATCTATACATTCGTTTGAAAATGTCATAACTAGGCGAAACAACTGTCGCAAAATTGAATTTTATTTGTATGTGTCTTTTTAATAATAAAATATAATTTAGTTGACTCAAAAAATCAGTGTTTGAATTAACATTTCATACATATTTAAAATGAATTATCAACCCGTTTGATATTGCGTACGCAGAACATCCAAACGATGAATGCTGTAAAATGGTGGATAGGAACAATCGATGCGATCTATTTTTGTATAAAATGAATTTGGGGTAGAATAAATAATCGACATATACAGGAAAACAATCATTCGAGAAACGATGGATAGTAGTTTCACTGAACATATAAAATTTGATAAAAACTCTTACCTCTTCTATTAGTCTGTTTCCGTAAATGCACATCAGAAATATTTGCGAGACTGAGGATGTCATAAAAGAAACATATTTGATAGCCCTATTGATTGGAGAAATCTAAAATAATACAGAATATACAAGTAAATATAATAAAAGTAAAATAGTATTTGACAAAAAAAAAGAAAATCTGTCATTTATTATATTTTACTGAAAATAACATCGAAACAAACATTATTTTTTGACATCCAAACATAGATGTAGAAGAAAAAACAAAGAGTTCTAACCATTTACAGAGCTTACGACCGTCATAAGCTGGTTTAAGCGATCACTTTACAAACGTGTAACATTCATTAATTCTACCCATGATTGACAACCACAGTACTCAAATTCTTGGAAGTTAACTAACTAACTAACCATCACGCCGCTTCCCCGCAGGGGTAGGCAGAGAGAATCGAACGCCACACCACTCTGTCTTTGCAAACATTCTTTGCCTCTTCTACATTCATGCATCTCCTCATACATACCCGACGATTATTACGACTCCTGACCCGGCCGCTTTCAAGTATTTGACATACCTGATTGTGCCAAGTTTTCCTCGGTCGTCCTCTGCTTCTTTTTGGAAGAAAAAGAAGCAGAGGACGACCTCTTTTCTTTTTTTTTTTCTTTTTCTTCTTCTTTTTTTCTTTTCTTTTTTCTTCTTGGAAGTTCTATATATATTTTTGATCTAATTTTACAACATTGTACAAGAATCACTAGAATTTCGACATTGACAATAACACTACTCAATTTCTTGGAACTTCTATATATAATGTTCAAATTCAAAACATAGAGCTTGAATTCACTAGAATTTCAATTGAGATATCTGTGGTGAGATGAAAGAATCGTTTTTTTGAGCAGAAATCCTTTCATTTTTATGTGATGTGCGAATTCTGGATTAAAATCACATACATGAGAAACGCTAAAAAATGTTTAATTTTTTGATATTTTATTTTAGCTTAATATTTGACCAGTCAATTTATTTACAACATTTTGAGTGTGTTTAAAAACTAATTTAAATGTCCTAATACAACAACTAATACACTGAGATGGTTGTAAATAATATATATTTTGCATTCAAATATAAAAATATTATATTATTCAGTGATTAACTTTGTGGAATGACATGTTGATTATTGTTTAAAAATAACCACTTGAAATAAACCACTATAATTTGCAAATCATATAATAGAAACTAGCCACTGATTTCCCATACATGTACTAAAATTTTTACTCTCTGTTGTTACAAACAAATGACAAGTAATGAACAATTTAGAAAATTTAGAAAAACTTTGAATTCTGATAATACGTTTATTAATAATATGCTGTTTTAAAATACGTTACTATTATTATGTTTTCGTCTGCCTCCGTAGTGTAATGGTCAGCACGCTCGGCTACCATTCTGGAGGTCCCGGGTTCGATTCCCAGGGGGGTTCAAAAAATATTTGTGATTTTTTCACTGTAATATTTATTCAACACTACCCTGGACTAGTACCTGAAGCGGAGGGTTGATCACCTTTCCTTCGTGTGTAAACGATCAAGATAACACTGTGTTCATATGAAGCAGTGCCCTATGCACCATTGGGGTGCGGATAAGGGTTTTATATTTTTATATATATTATTATGTTTGTTTCCTTTTACAAAAATCTCGTTCCTTAACCACCCTTCCTTTGTATTTATTATCCAATCAACCTCTATATATACCCCTAAATATTGTTTCCTCGTTAGTTTTAATTTTCCCTTGTATATGAAAATATCTGTTAGTTTTCGAAACTAGTCGTGTATAATAAAAATAAAACAAAACTCATTAAGTGGTTTAAAGCAAGTGTTTAATTTTTGAAGTATTTAAAAACACGTTAAAATGTTACTTACCGTGAGGCCGAATATTTCTACGCAGATTAGCATAGAGCTTATTCCGAAACTGAGAAAAATTACGAATCCAAATAAATACTCAACCCTCTTTGTCATTCTAAAAATAAACAAATTATATTAAAATAAATCATAAATACGAAATAAATTTGTATTAAAATATCACTATTATTAGCTGCTTTTTAAATTTCATAATTCTTTTGACTTCTCAACAAATATGTAGAAGAATACGGAAGTCTAGGCATATTTACGTAACATTCACCAATTCTATGAAGAAAAAGCTCAATTAAATATATTATTTCGAAAAATAAAAATACCTTGTGTTCTGATCCACTCACATTTTTAAATAATAAATAATTTTAGTGATAAATGAAACCCTGAAAAGGGCAACAGTTTGTTGCCGAAACTAGTTGGTTAATATAAATGAGAGTGGATCAGAACACAAAGTATTTTTATTTCTCGAAATAATATATCAATATGATCCACAAAGTTAATGCTTTCAATATTCAAAACTCAATTAAATAATTTAAACTTCTCACTCGTAAAGCTTATTATGGTAGTTAACCAAATCCTTTAGGCATTCGTCAAGAGTTTTTCGTTTTCCGTCGACGGTCAATTCGGTTTGGTTCGTGTTAAGCAGCCTGATTTCTCTCTGCAGAATTTGAAAATGCATACGGATATGCGATAAAAGGAGGCAAAAGAAGCAATCGGTCGAACAAACTAGACTTGCAACGTGTATACCTGCAATCAAAAAAAGGAGACGTAACTTAAAATCAAAACCCTTACCCGCACCCCAATGGTGCATAGGGCACTGCATAATATAAACGGAGTGTTATCTTGATTGTTGACACATGAAGGAAATGTGATCAGCCCTCCACTTCAGGTACCAGTCCAGGGTAATATTGAATAAATATTTGAGTACAAAAATCACCTATATTTATTTGATCCCCTCCCCTGGGAATCGAACCCGGGACCTCCAGAACGGTAGCCGAGCGTGCTGACCATTACACTATGGAGGCGGATACTAAAAATAGTAATTTTATGAATATTGATTAAACATACCTTCCAATATTTTAAGTGTTTCCAAATACTTGTTCACAAATCTGAATTATCTTCTAATATAAGAGTTATTTTTCATTTAATTTTTTGTCATCTCAACATAGATGAAGAAAATATGGAAGTCTACGGGACTTACGACCGTCATAGGCTGGTTTAAGTGATGATTTTACACACGTGTACCATTCACCAATTCTACCCAGATTGACAACCACACTACTCAAATTTTTGGAACTTATATGTAATTGATTCCATTTTTGTAACAAAGTGCATGTCTTCTTTTATTACGAGTATCAATTCGATAATCAAAACATTTGTTTCAAATATTAGAGGTTGGGAAAAACATCGAAAAAATCGTGTTAGTACGAATTCAAGTAAGTCGAAATCACGTAAGTAGAGGACTTAGGGCGCTTGTGCACTGCACGGAATTTTACTGTCGCGCAGTACATTTAAAAAAAAAAATAAAAACGACCATGACACTTTAGCGTGATCGAATTTACGCGCACCATGATCACGCACCGATACGAAAAAATACGGACATTGAAAACTGTCCCACCGCATTTCCAGATCTGATACAGAAGCATCTAGGCTTCCTTACAGACCTTCTCTTACAAAACAATCATACACATCTTTTAAATTAGTGATCATATACATCACAAAATGTGAAACAAAACTCTATGCCGATTTTACTGTGAATTTACATTTAAAAGCTTTTAATATCCCTGTCACTACGAATCAAAATAAATACAATTAAGTAAATCCACCACCAAATTTTCTAGGAGTATCCCGCTGTAGGCAGTGAAAGGAAAGAAAGACGGACAAAAGCAAAAGCCAATCCAAGCCAATCATCCGTTTTATCATGCTAACCGGACTGCCAGACAGTAAAATTCCGTGTAGTGCACAAGCGCTCTTACTGTATATCTTACCTGCCACGGCTTGAGAAATATAAGTTGGAGTATAAACTGCGACCGATGCTCCGATGTCAAATGGATAATAAACCATGTATGGCAGACTTATGTTGTCATTCCATTTATAATTATGGCCCAAATAAGACATGATCACATTGTAAAATATTACAATTATGGGGAAAAAGTTGTAAACTATACTGATCGACAGTGTGAAGGTCATGTAGACGAAGCAAAAGTGTCTTGTTGCGATCATGTTGTCGTTGATGATTTTATTTATCTCCCTGTTTGACGTGATGGGCCACAGCTCTCTGAGGTCTTCTACCAGGCGAACAACAAAGTCGTTGGATATGATTAGACGTAGAGATTTGAAAAGGCTAAAGAAGCAAAATATGACGCATGGGAGCACGTCGGAAATGAGAAGGAACTTGTCCTTGTGGTCTCCTGTGACGAAAAGGTAGATGGATATTAATTCTCCGAATATCATTGGAAACACATTGCAAAAATTCAGGATGTACATGATTCTGAAAACAATAAATATATATTTTGTATTTTTTATTAACAAATTACATACATAAATCCCACATATAATATTCCCGATAAGTAATTTCCATTACTCACATTGGGACATAAGATAAAGGTTTACAAGATTGAAAAACAAATAAGAAAATAATAATAAAAAAAACACAGGGCTAAATGTGAAATGAAATGCAATAAAAGGTACAGTAAATAGGCTTTAAAAATTATAAGGTAAGAAGCATGTTAAAAGAAAACTAATGAGAAAATATAACTAATCAATAACACAAATATCTTTTCATTAAGTATTTTTTCAGTTCATTCATTTTGGATCCCTGACTGGGTTCTATTTTGTATATCGCTTACTCCTTTCAAGAACGTCATAAATTTAAAAATCGCCGATTTTCAGTTGTGCATGTTTTCGGAATGCCGAGAAAATGTACTATATCCCAGCAAAAGTGGCATATTTTTAACTTAATACTTACTCGCTACAGGGCAAAAAGTATTGTTTTTGCATTTTGAAGGGGAGGTATTTTTTAATTATTTTTTAAAAATATACTAAATATTTTTCAAATTGAGAAAAAACCTACAGGGGTTACCTAAAAAGATCTGTTGCACAGTAAAAAGTTCAATAAATGGCTTGATATTAATTTTTAATACATTGTATTATATTTTTATACTTTAAAAACATTCTCCTGAAAAATCAAGTTTTTTGATTTTTGACGTTGTTGAAAGGAGTGAGAGATATGTAATAGAAATTGCACAAAAGTGTCTTCTAAATATGCGTAAAATTGCCAAAAAAATATATGTATATTTATTTATTTATCCAAACTTCATATCAGAAAAGAAATTAGTACATTGGCGGGCTTATTTGCTCAAAATCAATATCTTCCAACCAACCAAAAACAGACTAGTGAAATTGATAAAAACGCTTGATACCATATAAAGGTTTTGCAATCAGAGGGTAGCTAGTACTAGAACATTTAAAAAAACATAAATTACAAAATATGATAATAAGAAGGGGAAAGGATGGAGAGAATTTAGAGAAGGAGGTAGAGGGAAAAACAAAGGGAGGTTTTTTGATGGACAGTTAGGATTCTAATGATAAATACGACGTTTCTTAAATGTTATTAGATATATGATTTAAATTACCTTTGCCAAAATGAAATACTGCCTGTATAAAGTCCTCCAATGCCCGCAATTCGAAAAAAATTATCAACTACCTAAAAGTTCATATTAATATGTAATATGTTTTGACATATCCACAAAGATGAAGAAGACTATGGAAGTCTGGGCATATACGGGGCTTACGACCGTCATAGGCTGGTTTAAGACTTTACATACTTGTAACATCAATCAATTGACAACCGCACTATCCAAATTATTGGAAGTTCTAGATATATTGAATAAACTCGAAACACAGTTCTTGAATTCAATAGACTACACGAGAGACATCTATGGTGGGATGAGGCAAGATATTTTAAGGATAAAATCTTTCATTTGTATGTGATGTCTGAATCCTAGATTATAATCACATACATGAGAAACGCTAGAAAATATCTTTTTGATTTTTTTAAAATTTAGATCATATTTTAAAAGTAAATTTATTTACAACATTTTGAGTGCGTCCAAATACTTATTCACATATCTGAATTATCTTCATTTACTAGTTATTTTTTATATTATTTTAATAATATTAAAAATAACTCCTAATTAGAAATAACCCTGATTTGTGAACAAGTATTTGGACACAATCAAAATGTTGTAAATATTCATATGATTTAGTGTAAAGGGCACTGGATTATTCACCCTATGGATGAGATGTCAATTTTACATATATCAAGAATTAATGTAATATGGATTTCAATAATGGGCAGAACGTTACACAAGTGTATAAAGTGATCCTCTAAGCCATCTAAATGCCAGGTCTCAAGTCCTGGGATGCTCAAACTTCTACGTTCTTTATTTTATTTATTGCTCATTTGCTTTGTGGTTATGACATGTTAAAATAATTTAATAAAATACTTGTTTTTTCCACTTGAGTTTATTTATGACAAATAGATTCAGATTTGTTCGCCTCCGTAGTGAAATAGTCAGCACGCCCGGCTACCATTCTGGAGGTTCCGGGTTCGATTCCCAAGGGGGAGGGTCAAATAAATAAAAGTGATTTTTTCACTATAATATTTATTCAATATTACCCTGGACTAGTGCATGAAGCCGAGGGCTGATCACCTTTCTTTCATGTGTTAACGATCAAGGTAAATCTGCATCTGTGTGATGCAGTGCCCTATGCAGCATTGGGGGTGCGGATAAGGGTTTGAAGAAGATTCGGAAGCTAAGCTTCCATCTTCAAGTCTAAATAATAACTAAAACATAATTCATAAAAAAAACCGTTCTATAAATAAGGAGAGGGGTAGGTTAAGGAGAGGGGGGTTTGTCAAGGGGGCGGAGTTTAAAAATAATGGAAAAATGGAAAGCAAAGGTGAAGAATTTTGAAACAGTTTATTATTAATTAAATTATTTTAGAATTTAGGTTTTTTTATGTTTAAGTTATTATTTAGACGTGAAGGTGAAAGCTTAGCTTTCAAAGTAGTAGCATAAATAAACTCAAGTGGTAAAAAAAGGTATTTTATTTAATAATTTTGTATTTTTTTTGACATCTCATCAAAGATGAAGAATAATATGGAAGTCTGTCCGTCATAGGCTGGTTGAAGTGATCACTTTACACAGTGTAACATTCACCAGTTCTACCCATTAATGACAACCACACTACTCAAATTCTTGGAAGAAGTGTATGAACCATTTCTGAAAGATTATTCTTGAATCACTAGAACTTCACTAGAGACATCTATTGGTAAGATGAAAAGAAGCTTTTTTTTGAGCAGAAACTCTTTTATTAGTATGTTCTATATTCTTCTTCATGTTTGATGAGATGTCAAAAAATAATATGAAAATGACTCCTGTAATTGGAGATAATCCAGATTTTGTAAACAAGTATTTGGACACACTCAAAATGTTGTAAATCATTTTCTATGTTCTTTCATTAAAAAAATGGGAAAATGATACATGTTAAAAATCATGTTGAGATGCCTTTAAAATACCTGAAAGTTGTCGTCGAAACTCACGGCTTCAACGTTATCATTCGTGTCATTCTTATCCTTGCTGGAGTCATTTTTTCCTTCAAGAGTTTCCATTATAAAATAATATAAAATTTTATACTTCCGCAATGATAAGGCCAAAATACAGTTGTAAAATAAAAGAATCAACTATTTGTTTGTCTTTATAAGGGAATTAAAAGAAATACGTAACAATTTCTTATACATTTTAAATGTGCTACAAGTTGCTTGGAAACTATTATTTCTTTTTTTATTTCATCATATACATAATAACAAACAAAACATATTACAATATGCTCTCATTGCGTTTTCCCTTGCAGATGGCACATTTTATAAAATTTATTTACAAAATTGTAAAGAAAATTGTTTTTCCAATCAAATATGACATGGCTGAATGATGCGATCAATTTCAGATCTGCCTAACTAACTAACCATCACGCCGCTTCCCCTCAGGGGTAGACAGAGAGAATCGAACGCCACACCACTCTGTCTTTGCAAACATTCTTCGCCTCTTATACATTCATGCATCTCCTCATACATACCCGACGATTATTACGACTCATGGCCCGGCTGCTTTTAAGTATTTGACATACCTGATTGTGCCAAGTTTTCCTCGGTCTTCCTCGGCTTATTTTTCCAACTACATTCGCCTCATAAATTTGTTTAACCGTTCTTTCTTCACTCATACGTTCCACATGTCCAAACCATCTAAACCCACCTTTCTTAATTTTATCGATAATGCTTAAGATCTGCCCCTTTATACTATCTACTTTCAAATAGTACTTTTAAATGAGTTTGTATTTTTGATGACTTTATAGATACTGGAAGCAGGTTGTACAACATTGTTGCATAATAATCAAAGTTCTTTTGACCAAAAGAGGTATGTGTTAGATTAAGTTTGATGATTAATAAAAAAAAATATTATATTTTTTTGTTTGCTTCCATAATATAGTGGCAAGAGCGCTTGTTTACCATGCTGGAGGTCCCAGGTCAACTCCCAGGAGGTTCTTAATAAGTAGTTGTGATTTTTTTACTGTAATATTCTTTATTATCACTCTGCACGGGCAACAGAAGGGCAGAACTAGTCACATCGCCTTCGTATGATCACCAAGATAACGCTACTTTGATGCGATTCAGTGCCCTACGCACAATCGGGTAAGCGTAATGGAGAAAAAGATTAATAGAAACCGATGTTTGACAAAAAAAAACTTCCTGGATGATTATTACATACACAGATAAATAAATACGAGCGTTCATTTCACCAATAGATGTCTCTAGTGAAGTTCTAGTGATTCAAGAACAATGTTTCAAAATTGGTTCATATATAAAGAACTTCCAAGAATTTGAGTGGTGTGGTTGTCAAAATGGGTAGAATTGGTGAATGTTACACGTGTATAATGTGATCACTTAAAACAGCCTATGACGGTCGTCAGCCCCATAAATGCCCAGCCTTCCATATTCTTCTTCACCTTTGATGAGATGTTTTTTAAAAAAAAATGCTTATGGAAAACGATTTAATTTCGTAAGCACAGTGTAGTATTTAATATTCTTTTTAGTATAGCCTAATATGATATGACGCAATAGTTTTTCGAGGCTGTAAGTGAAAATTAATGTATTCCCTTAGAAATATACCTTTAGCAAATATATATTTTTTTCTTCTTATGACCATTTGTTATTTCTCACGCGATCTTGTGTCGAGTTGTAGACCCGTGGTTAGTGTCGCGGACTCTTGAGTTAGAGTTTTTGGTTTAGAACCCACTTTACCACAATTTGATACCTATTTTTAATAATGAGCCGCTTAACTTAGTGTATTTAAAAAAATATATATATTTATTTCTTGAATGTTTGCCGCAGATACTTTGTTGCACATTTTATAAACTTTATAAAATTAATTAATTATGATGATGAGAAGGTTTTTGTCGAAACCGGTAGTTTAAATTATATTAATAAAAAGTGGTCAAAACAAAGTTATTTAATTTTATAAAAACCAATTTGTATCTTTTTTTTTAATAAAAAAATAAATAATTCAAATCTCATCATATGAGTTGTTGGGACATAAAAGAAGTATACTTAACAAAATCCACATACTTGTGGAAAAATGAAAAAATGTCTGGGGTCTTAGTTTCTTTGCCTCTAAAAACTTATTTTTCCAATTAAAAATTAAGCTTACCACTTTCATAGAATATTTCATATATATTTCAGAAATGCTGACAATAAATTGAACAGTTCACTGAATTCAGATAAAGCAAATAAAACCCTTTTGGCGAAAGCTTAACTAGCAGTACACAATAGAATCCTGGTTCAAACCCTAATGTATAAAAGTGAAGCATGAAGTTGGCAAAAGATGGATAAAAGTAGACTCATACAGTCGTATTACGACTGTTTGAGTCAGAGTAAGACATTAGTCTTTTCTCATACGAATATGCGGCAAAATGTTGTATTATCGATGTTCGAATGGTGATATAAGGAAAGAATGCAATGCTGAGGTAATCGTTATCGATTTGTTGAGATGGTTTGGGTATATGAATCGAATGAGTAAAGAAAGAACAGTAAAATCATATTATTTTTTGACATCTCATCAAAGATGATGAAGAATATGGAAGCCTGGGCATTTACGGGGCTGACGACCGTCATAGGCTGGTTTAAGTGATCACTTTACACACATGTAACATTCACAAATTCTACCCATAATCGACAAACATACTACTCAAATTATTGGAAGTTCTATATATATGAACCAATTTAGAAACCTTGTTCTTGAATCACTAGAACTTCACTAGAGACATCTATTGGTGAGATGTAAAGAAGCTTTTTATCAAGCAAAAACTCTTATATTAGTATGTGAGCTCCGAATCCTGGATTACAATCATGAGAAACGCCAGAAAATACCATTTTCATTGTTATTATTTAAGCTTATAATTTGACCAGATAATTTATTTATAACATTTTGAGTGTGTCTAAATACTTGTTCACAAAATCTGGATTATGTCCAATTACAGGAAATAATATGAAAATAACTCCTATAATTGGAGATAATCCAGGTTTTGTGAACAAGTATTTGGACACACTCAAAATGTTGTAAACAGTAAAAAAAAATTGTGAGGCGAATGTGGTTGATAATAGAAGGAGAAAAAGACTGAAGAAAACTTAACTTGATAAAATATTTACTTGAGAGTGGCCAGGTCAGGAGTCGGAATGATCAGCGAGTATGTGTATAAGGAGATGTATGAACATGGAACAGGCGAAGATCGTTTGCCAAGACAGAGAGTGTGGGGTATTCTTATTGGGATAGTTAGTTAGTTTAGTAAGTAAGTTAGTTATTTCAGAGAGTTAGAGTATTTCCATATTCCTTGTTCATGATCAATAAATATTTCCTGAGATTGATTGAGAAAATTTGAGTAGTGTGGTTGTCAATTATGGGTAGAAGGGTAAATGTTACTCGTGTGTAAAGTGAGGAATGAAGAGATAAGGCGTAGGACGCAGCAAATCTTGGTCACAACTGTCGTCAAGAAAAGGCGATTCAGTCGGCTTGGCCATGTACTCCGCATGCCTCCTGAGAGCCTTAATCAAGCTTGCCTCTTTTACAAGGCATCAGGTTCGCGCCGCCCAAGACGACCACTGCTGACAATTCGTCGGCAATTCTCGTCAGAACTTCGGGACGCGGATCTGACTTGGGAGGATGCAAGGGAACTGGCAGAAAAGCCTGACGGACTTCCATATTCTTCTTCATCTATGTTGAGATGTCAAAATGTAATAGCACAAATTGACTAGTATAGCTTTAAAGAAACACTCCTTAATACCCCTAGAAAAGATTATTACTTTGACTGTTCGCTAAAAGATGGCAGTATACTTACAAAAACGATTTAATTTTATAATTTTTTATGTTACTTCAAAATCGTAACTTTCTTTAACAAAAAAGTAAAGTTATTTACTCATTTAGTGTCATGTAATTGCTACACTTCTTCATTTTTCAATGTCCTTTTTTACTTTAAAATTAAATATTTACTTTTATATATTTTTTAAAACAAAAAAGATAGTAATATTAGTGTGTAACCACTCACTGAGATTTTTATGTCTACCGGTTTCGAGACATTGGTAGTGATTGTCCTGACGAAGAGACGGGTACATCTCGAAACCGGTAGACATAAAAACCTCGGTGAGTAGTTATATACTAATATTACTAAATTTTTTGGAAAAAAAATATAAAAGTAAAAATGACTAACCACAAAGTAAATGCTTTAAATATTAATAATAATGAGAATATTAAATTTTTACTTGCTTAATACCACTATTTAGAATGATAAAACAGTACATTTTAAGCAACAGTGGTATTAACCAAGTGAAACTTAATTTTATTAGTCCGCCTGCATGGTGTAATGGTTGGCGTGTTTCGCTACCATGTTGGAGGGCCTGGGTTTGATTCCTAGGGATGGGGGGGGGGTGAAAATGAGTTGTGAATGCTAAAACAATAAATAATATAAAAGTTTACTTTTGATGAAGTAGCATTCATCAAAAAGTAAAAATTTTGGTAAATTGTGGGATGGATGGTTTCTGCACAACATGGTCAAATTAGTATTCGGCACGCGTTGAAGTACATTACAATCACAGTTTCAAGTTCCGCAATAGAAACAATTTAGAAAGTGCTGTAATATTTCGTGGACTGGATAGGACCTTTGGAACTTCACTAATTTGAAGCAAGTTGTTGAATTCCTTGGGGATGTTAACAATCAAGCGAACTTTAATTTGACTTCTCTTCATTAAAAACCAAAGCAATTTTTTTTGGTAGCATTCATTTTGACTATACTATGCTTTCAAATGCTAAAATTCATAAATCTGGAATATCTCCAATTCACTTTCATATTATTTTTTGACATCTCATCAAAGATGAAGAAGAATATGGAAGTCTGGGCATTTACGGGGCTGACGACCGCCATAGACCGTCATAGTAAATGCCCAGACTTATTCTTCTTCATCTTTGATGAGATGTCAAAAAAATAATATGAATAATATTATTATTTTGAAACATTTTTGTTTATTATTTATTAATAATATATAAATATAAGAAAATAAATTATGGGAAAATGAGAAGTAAGGGAGTTTGTCGATTAAAAATAGGTGGTGCCCGCCACCCTAGCGATATTTTATAATGTGCTCTAGAGTATAAAAGGTTGGGAATCCCTGTTCTACATGATGAAATCCGATTGTAATATTTTTAAACTACTGAAATGCAAATTTTCATTCAACTGTGATACTTTTATGATGCAGTGCCCTGTGCACCATTGGAATGCGGATAAGGGTTTGATGAATAAGAATATTTTTTCGTTTATTTTCTCCATAAATGAACCGTCAAAATTAAAATTAAAAATAGTGAAAGAGGAAAAGAGTATATAATTTATATTTGAAGCACTTACTTTGTGATTTTCCATTTTATAATTAAAATGTAACTTTATTTTAAAATCACTATAAATATTTTATTATAACTTAATTATAATGTCTACCGGTTTCGAAGCTAACCCCTTCTTTATTTGGGTTATGAATTTGAATTTGAATTTGAATTTTTTTATTTTTTTTTATTTTTTATTTTTTGTGCAGTGTGTCTGAAATATTATTAGCTAATAATATTTCAGACACACTCCCCCAAAAATTTAAAACTCGCCTTTTATACTAATAATAGTTTGAATAAAACATTAAGAAATAATAATTATGATAAAGCCCTTATCCGCACCCCAATGGTGCATAAGGCACTGTGTCATATTAACGCAGTGTTATCTTGATCGTTTACACGTGAAGGAAAGGTGATCAGCCCTCCGCTTCAGGTACCAGTCCATGGTAATATTGAATAAATATTACAGTGAAAAAATCACTTATATTTATGTTACCCCCCTTGGAAATCGAACCCGGGACCTCCAAAATGGTAGCCGAGCGTGCTTACCATTACACTACGGAGGCGGACAAATCATTAAGAAATAATATAGATAAAGTCGATAAATATAATAAATCAGGAATTTATTCCTTACGGTGCTCATCATGTCGCAGCCTGTATATAGGAAAAACCTCTAGAAATTTTTACATCCGATGTAAAGAGCATACAAGATGCCTTAATAATAATAATTTTTCTGAATTTGCCATCACTTGATAGAAAATAATCACTCATTTGATAGAAATAAAGGTCTAAATATATTACACACATGCAATAGAGCAGTGCTCCGCAACCGGTGTGCCGTGGCACAATGGTGTGCCGTGAGCAGGATTCAGGTGTGCCGCGGGTGTGTGTTAACACACAATGACTTTGAATTTTTTTTTATAACATTGTCTTTTATTTCAAAATTATAATATAATTGTAAATACATAATTTTTCAACGTATTTTATGTATTAATTGTTAAATCAAACACAGATTTTTAAGTCCACTAAGTTGTATTTTATTATGAAAAAACACATAAAAATGAATATTATGAAAATTGTTTCGCTTAGTTATGGCATTTTCAATCAAATGCGAGGCGAAACAATTGTCACAACATAAATTTTTATGTGTTTTTCAACAATAAAAAACAAGTTCACTAAAAAAAATTGGTGTTTGATTTAACAATCAATGCATAAATTAAAATAGAGTGCTACAAATCAAAAGCCAAATCAATAAATAAATTTTCGATGGTCTATATATTTAAACTTTAGGTGTGCCGCGGAATTCTAGGAAGAATTTTGGTATGTCGCAGGTGAGAAAAGGTTGCGGAGCACTGCAATAGAGGACTTAAATAAGATTACTTAGAAATATTAGAAAGGCAATTAATGATAATTTACAACTAATAAATATACAAGTAAATAATTTTGCTTAAAGTCCGTTATTAAATATGTTTCCAGTCACTCATCATCCCTGATCCCTTTTGACTGTGACTGCCAATCAACAAAAAAAAAGCCACTTGAGATCTAACTAAGCTTCGTTCCCCCGTCAAAATATTTGAAATATTGTTAAGTAGATAGTGTTTTAGTACTAATCAGTCTTGATATTATTTTCAAACGGTTAGCTTCGAAACCGGTTGACATTATAATTAAGTTATAATAAAATATTTATAGTGATTTTAAAACAAAGTTACATTTTAATTAACGGAATAGAGTACTTACCTCGTGTTTTACGATTTAAAATATAATTCTTTTAACCATTTTGCGCTAAAGCGCTGAGCCACCCTAATCTACACAGCAACTGAGTCGAGGGATGGATTCTTTAGTCTTCGCCAATCACAATTACTTATCTTAATAGAATTCCCTTACTACGTTAAAAGAAATGCGATGTCCAATACATTAATCACCGGGAAAAGAAAGACAGGAAATTCATTGTAGGGTGACCGTCTTTTAATTTCATTAAGGGCTTAACTTGTCCGCCTCCGTAGTGTAATGGTCAGCACGCTCAGCTACCGTTCTGGAGGTCCCGGGTTCGATTCCCAAGGGGGGTAAAATAAATATAAGTGATTTTTTCACTGTAATATTTATTCAAAATTACCATGGACTGGTACCTGAAGCGGAGGACTGATCACCTTTCCATCATGTATAAACGATCAAGATGACACTGCGTTTATATGGCACAGTGCCTTATGCACCATTGGGATGCGGATAAGAGTTTTATTATTATTATTTAGGGCTTAACTAAGATCTGTCCATCGCCGTGGTGAAATGGTTACTACTTTAGCTAATTATTTAGAATGTTTTTTCTTGAATATTTTCCGCAGATACTTTGTGGCACATTTTATAAACTTTATAAAATTAATTTACTTGGTTTACCTTTAACCTTGTCGTCATCAGGGTTTATTTAATTCTAAGCATTCAGGATTTTTTACGGAGTGTGTGGAAGTTTTTGGTGATAATATTTTAATGTTTTAGAATTAAATAAACTCTGATGATGACAAGGTTCTTGTCGAAACCGGTAGGTTAAATTGTATTAATAAACAAGTTGTTAAAACAAAGTTAATCAATTTTATAAAGTAAATCTTGCCTCCCACCAGTCTGATGATGTCGGTTACGACGAAACTCGGTCACTGGTCAAATAAGATATGTATGAAAAAAAAAATCTTTTTAAAAAAATCATATTTAACAAAAATAAACTTACCTTTATAGTTTATGCTTTGAACTTACAATTCTTGGTAGAAATGCATGTTTTATAAAAAAATAACAACTGTATAGTTTTTTCCTCACACATTTTGTTTTTCAACCCCTGCCTTGTGAATATTTTTTTCTAGCCGCACACCAGTTTGATGATGTCAGTAACAAAAAAAAAACCCAGTCAGTGATGAAATAAAATATATGTGGAAAAAAAATAATATCAGTAATAATTATTGAATTAAAAATGAGTTTTTTTTCATTCAACCATATCCACTCCCTATTTGGAGCATATGGAGTCGACAAACTGTCTTCAGGCTTTTGTATCAGCCGCCAGCTCCCTTGCATCCTCCCAAATTAGGTACGCGTCCCTAAGTTCAGACGAGAACTGCCGATTTATTGTCAGCAGTGGTCGTCATTAACTATTTTTTTATATAAATATGGATTGAACCATTTCTTTTATCCTTTATAAAACATTTTTATATTTCTTCATAAAAATTGTAATCGTGAATTTTCGTTGGTAAATCGTTCCCTTATTTTTAAAAGTGTGGTGTCCCGATCTTTAAAACCACTCATCCTTTGTAAGAATATCTGCCTACGTTGCGTAACAAGTCACCATTTTTCAATTTTTCATCCTCCCTGCATATACTTACAGTTATCAAGATAAATTTAAAAAATATATATATATACTTATTATTATTTTGAAACTTCATAAGTATTTAAAACAGGCTAGCAATTACTTGGGATAGACAAATAATTAAAATCATGGTAAAAAAGGTTACAATGATTAAGGAAACACTTGTTTTTATACCACTTGAATTTTATTAAAGACTACTAGTTTCGGAAGCTAAACTTCCATCGTCAGGTCTGAATTTTATTATTCAGACCTGACGAGAAAGTTAAGTTTCCGAAACTAGTAGTCTTTAATAAAACTCAAGTGGTATAAAAACAAGTGTTTCCTTAATCATTGTAGCATGTCTTACCACAAAGTTAATGCCGAAACAATAAATAAAAAGTAAAAAACGTTTTGCATATAAATATTATTTTTTGACAGCTCAACAAAGACGAAGAATAATATGGATGTTTGGGCATTTACGGGGCTTACGACCGTCATAGGCAAGTAAGTATACGTGATCACTTTACACACGAGTAACATTCACCAATTCTACTCATGATTGATAACCACACTACTCAAATTTTTGGAACTTCTACAAACAATATATAGTTCAATTTCGATACATAGTGCTTAAATCACTAGAATTTCACTAGAGGAATTTATTGGTGAGATGAAAGAAGCTTTTTTAATCTCAAAAAATAATTTAAAAAATAACGAATAATAATAGGAGACAATGTAGATTTGTAAATAAGTATTTGGACATACTCAATATGTTGTAAATATAATACTCAAGTGGTAAAAAAATGTTTTCTTATCAGGTTGAAACACCTTCTATATTTTATTTTAAAATAACAAATGAATACCTAATCACATCGCATGGCAACGAAAGATTTATTTTAATTAAATTAAACACTTTAATAATCCACTGAATTGAGTTTTATTTTGATATTACGACTAGCGAGAAGTCTAAGAATTAGAATTAGAGAGCATCGTCGTGGTCCAACAAGTAACTATTTTTCGGAATTTGCAAATCATATCATGGAAACTAACCACTCATTTGACTCTCATACACTTAAATGATTACACTGTGTTACAAATAAAGGTCAAGTCATGAATAATTTAGAAAATTTAGAAATACATAAAAATTTAAATTCAGATAATACAATAATTAATAATATACTGTTTCAAAATACGTCACCATTATTATCAATGTTTCCTTTTACAAAAAATGTTGTTCCTTAACCCCCCCTACCTATATTTATAAACCTATATATACACCTAAATATATTTTTATTCGTTAGTTTTAATTTGTACATATATATATATATATATATATATATATATATATATATATATATATATATATATATATATATATATATATATATATATATATATATATATATATATATATATATATATATATATATATATACATATATATATATATATATATATATATATATATATATATATATATATATATATATATATATATATATATATATATATATATATATATATATATATATATATATATATATATATATATATATATATATATTATATATATATATATATATATATATATATATATATATATATATATATATATATATATATATTTATATATATATATATATATATACAATATATATATATATATATATATATATATATATATATATATATATATATATATATATATATATATATATATATATATATATATATATATATATATATATATATATATATATATATATATATATATATATATATATATATATATATTGTTATTTTGAAACTTTATAAGTATTTAAAACAGGCTCGCAATTACTTGGGAGAGACATATAATTAAAATCATATTAAAAAAAGTTTGAATTCAGATATTATTTTTTGACATCTCAACAAAGATGAAGAATAATATGGAAGTATGGGCATTTACGGGGCTTACGACCGTAATAGGCAGGTTTAAGTGATCAATTTACACGCGTGTAACATTCACCAATTCTACTCACAATTGATTACCACACTACTCAAAATTGTGGAACTTCTACAAACAATATATAGTTCAATTTCGATACATAGTGCTTAAATCATTAGAATTTCACTAGAGGAATTTATTGGTGAGATGAAAGAAGCTTTTTTAATCTCAAAAAATAATTTAAAAAATAACGAATAATAATAGGAGATAATGTAGATTTGTAAATAAGTATTTGGACACACTCAATATGTTATAAATATAATACTCAAGTGGTAAAAAAAATGTTTTCATATCAGGTTGAAACACCTTCTATATTTTATTTTAAAATAACAAATGAATACCTAATCACATCGCATGGCAACGAAAGATTTATTTTAATTAAATTAAACACTTTAATAATCCACTGAATTGAGTTTTATTTTGATATTACGACTAGCGAGAAGTCTAAGAATTAGAATAAGAGAACATGGTCGTGGTCCAACAAGTAACTATTTTTCGGAATTTGCAAATCATATCATGGAAACTAACCACTCATTTGACTCTCATACACTTAAATGATTACACTGTGTTACAAATAAAGGTCAAGTCATAAATAATTTAGAAAATTTAGAAATACATAAAAATTTAAATTCAGATAATACAATAATTAATAATATACTGTTTCAAAATACGTCACCATTATTATCAATGTTTCCTTTTACAAAAAATGTTGTTCCTTAACCCCCCCTACCTATATTTATAAACCTATATATACACCTAAATATATTTTTATTCGTTAGTTTTAATTTGTACCAGAAGATGAAAACAATTGTCGTTTTCAAAACTAGTCGTAATATCAAAATAAAACTCAATTCAGTGGATTATTCAAGTGTTTAATTTAATTAAAATAATCATGTCATTCCACAAAGTTAATGCCGAATCAATAAATAATGCAACGAAAGATGTTTCACAGTAAGATCCGTCGATATAATACAATTTTCGCAGAATAAATTGTTTGATTTTCTCGTTAAATTCGGCATCACTCAAAGTGACAAATGAATTGCCCAATTTGGTAGATAGTTTTCCAATACAAAGCAATAGTCCTTAGGTACCCAAAATCAATAAAATGAGGACGAATACTCAATATCCTGAAATTTATAAGATCACTCAAGGGATCCTTGTAATAAATCCACGCCCCTTATATTGAATGGGGGTGTATTCGTTGACGCATTATTCTGAGAGATGTTTTGGCTTGAAATTTAAACCGTGTAATAACGCTGGCTCAAGGAATAAATCAAAGTACAGTAAAATTTAGATATAACAGACCAACAGTCGAATGTAAAAAAATGTCGTCTTAAAAAATTCAGACGAGTGTTTTTTACACATGCAGACCGCTGATGACAGGATTTGATGAGTATGTACTTATAGTTTTTTGTTTAGAAGAAAAATATTTTATTATTTTCAAAAATACTTCAATTTCATACTTTTTCTGTGAGCCATAGTGGCTCATTATTAGAAATAGGTATAGTACAAATTGTGGTAGAGTGGGTTCGAACCGAGGAACTCTGACTCAAGAGTCTGCGATACTGACCACGGGATCGACACCTAATTGGACAGACCTTAACAAAGATATTGGTACGAAATATTCATATAAAAACATTCAAAATGTAATTCCTTCTTTTCTGACTTTAAAATGAGGGCGGCGCAAAAGGTAAAAATACCCTTCCCGTCCTTAAGCGTCAATCGACCGAACGGGTAGTAATACCTTTCCCGTCCCCGTAAACAATATTTAAAAAAAAAACACTAAATAATTTTTCAACCACTCATGTCACTCTCATACACTTAAATTATTACACTCTGCTACAAATAAAGGTCAGGTCATGAATAATTTAGAAAACTTAGAAATACATAAAAGTTTTAATTAATATAAAACATTAATTTATAATTTACTGTTTCAAAATACGTCACCATTATTATCAATGTTTCCTTTTACGCAAATCTTGTTCCTTAACCCCCCCCTTTCCTATACTTATTAACCTATATGTACCCCTAAATATAAATTGAATTTTTACCAGAAGATGACAACATCTGTAAGTTTTCGAAATTAATCGTATACTTATATAAATAAAGCTCAATGGTATATTCAAGAGTTTAATTTTTTTTAAATAATCAACATCTAATTCCACAAAGGTAATGCTGAATCAATAAATAATGCATAGTATAATCAATAAGTGTCGCCGCATGTATTTTTTTTTATCTGACACGATAATCACGTCATTTATTGCGTCTAGTAGGTACTAGAATTTGAGACATAATGCCGTCTTGCAGTCTTGCGTCGTAGCTATCCGGAACAACTACAACACTGGCAAAAATGAAGTCATATATATAATCAAAGAGACAATCCAATCTTGATATTTAAACATTTAAAATTACTGCCGTTACGTGGAATATTGTGGATGAGTATCATCGTTGAACAACAAACTGGACAAAAATATCGAAATCCTTTAGTACACAACCATGATACACGATTAACACACAATGACAGTTTGATAGTCCCAAGAATTAACAGTAAATATGGGAGTCGAACACTACAATATATCGTTCCGAACATTTTTTATTTGTTACCGACGGATGTTAGAGGTCAAAATAAAATATGGAACAAAGGCAAAATAAAGAAATGGGTAAAAAAATGATCAAGAGTTAATTTTATGAAAATTGTAAAATGTTTATATTCTTAATTTTTTTCTCTTTTTTGTGTCTATATCAGGTTAAAATCGTTAAAAACAATAAAAAATGTTACAAAAAAGAACTCCACCGACAAGACACACAAGGTGGCTTAGCGGGTCTCTATACGAAGTATAAACTAAGCTTGATTCCTTTTTCAATATAAGGATAACCGAATTTCAATCAAGGATAACCGAAAGCAAGTGTGTCGATATCAAACAGCAACGTCACTTTACGACGAGTATCCGAAGACAATAAATATAATTTTGTTTGTGTTTCATATTGTGTATGTATATCGTAAAATAGTGTTCATTTAAAAAAAATAAGTTTTTGGTAAGGAAAAGGTAATTAATTATGAGTATTTCAATGTTTTACAATTTAGTGCATAAATCTTGATGATTACAAGATTCTTGTCGAAACCGGTCGGATAAAGTGTACCAGCAAAAAAAGTGGTTAAAACAAAGTTGTTAAATTTTATAAAGTTTATTGAATGTGCCACAAAGTATCTATGAAAAACATTCAAGAAATAATAATTTGATTTGTGTTTAACCTTTTTTTATATAACGGGTCTTTGGATTACGATAATATTACATATTGTATTAGCTTGATTAAAATAGCGTGTGGGAATAATTAAAGATATTTGCTCATTATTTTTCTCCAGAACTCCTCATTATTGTAAAATACGACCAAGATGATGTCATTATCTGTAAAATAAAGTAATTTCATATTAAAATATTTTCAGTTGGAATAATAACCGGTTAAAAACAGAAAAGGTGGTTGAACATCCATGTTTATATATATATATATATATATATATATATATATATATATATATATATATATATATATATATATATATATATATATAACGTGGTAATATTTTCCTTTTGAAAATTAAGTGTAAATAATATGTAAAGTGGGTGTATAATAATAAAATAAACAATGTGTTGCTTTGTAATTAAAGAAACGACAATAAAAGTTTATTCTTAATTAATCTTTATAATAATTTTTATATCTATCTATCTATCTATCTGATTCTGACAGTTAATAATATTATCGGAAGTCTTTTGTTTTCTTCTGAGCGACGCATGCGGCATCTGGTGGTAGAACTGTTTCATGTAGGTACTTTTTGTAAGTACTTAATAAAATGTATAGGTAGGTACCTAGGTATTTTATTACATCTCCCCCCTTGGGGATGAAAATTCATAGTAAAATTTTCACTCGTCCTCCGGATCATCTTCTTGTAGTGAAGGGACTGGTATAAGTTTAGTGATATGATAAAGGTTTGATTTTATTTTTTTGTGACCTGTATCAATTCTGTATATTGAGTTAGAAATTTTTTCAATAATTTTATAAGGTCCAATTTTTAGTTCATCCAATTTTTTTCTGTTTAGCTTGTTTCCATTTTCCACATACACCATGTCTCCTACGTTGAATTCGCAGCCTATTCTATTTTTGTCAAATAATGTTTTATTGTAATTATGTGATTTTATTGTATTTTCAAGCGCTATTTTCCTGTCTCTAATCCAGTCATTATTAGATTTTCCTTGTTTTAATTCGTTGGGTAAAATATTTACATCTGTACCATATAAAAGATAACTTGGGGAAAAGTCAGTGACTGAGTGATTAGTATTATTATATTTATTAACACATTCTTGAGCTATTGTGGTCCATGCTCTTCTTTTCCCTTTTTCATTTATTTTGCATCTGATTTTGTTCACCAATGTTTGATTCAGCCTTTCATTTAGGCCATTTGAGAATGGTGCATTTACTGCAGTGAAGATTATTGGGATCTGCTTGTCATTTAAGAATTCCTTGAATTCTTTCGAGTTTATTCCTGGGTATTGGTCGGTGAGAAGCATACCAATATCCTCGGTTTCTGTTATTTTCATGACTAGTTTTATAAAATCATTTGCATTCTGAGTTTTCGAGGTTAAAATAAATGCGTATCTTGTAAAGTGATCCACTAAGAGATGTAGATATTTTTTCGTTGATCTTGAACCTCCTAAACCTCCAATTGTGTCTAAAGATATTATTTCAAAAGGCTTTGTGGCCGGGCCTAGATGAGACATAAATCCAAATTTCTTTTGTCCTCTTGATTTATTTTTAATACAAATTTCACAATTTCTACAAATTGTTTTTATGTTTTTCGTCAAATTTTTGGCTGTGTAATGTGGACTAATAGTCTTTTGCATTTGTCCAATTCCAATATGGCATAGGTTTTCATGTATGTCTTTTATGATTTCGATGCTAAACGGTTCTGAAAGAATTATTTTTTCTTTTTTCTTGACCTTTTTAAAATAGACATTGTTTTTTTCAATCCATTTGTTTTTTTTCTGTTGAATTCTTTCATTTTTATTCTGATCTCTTAAAATATCTTCTAATTTAACCAAATTTACAACTTTTAATTGTTCATCTGCATTTTCACTCGATTCTAATACTGGATTCCTGCTTAGACAATCTGCTTCTAAATTCTTCTTTCCTGGATTATATTTTATTTCAAATTCATATTGCGATAAATAATATGTTAAATCGCCTAACTCTTCATCGGTCCTAGATTTCAGATTCATATTTTCCAAAGGTTTGTGATCTGAATAAACCGTAAATGATTTACCTATTAACCAGTATTGCCAGTATCTTACTGCTTCCTTAATTGCTAAACATTCTAAATATATTGCTTTTTTTTTCTTCTGGGCTTCATTTAGTTTTTTTGAAAAGTATGCCACTGGTTTTTCTCTACCATCGGGCTGCTTTTGTTTCAAAATAGCCCCAACACCTTCTAAAGAAGCATCGGTATAAATGTTGATTGGTAAATCCTGATCAAAAATTTCTAGAACGGGCTGTGAGCAAAGCATGCTTTTTGTTATTTCAAATGCTTTTTGGCATTTATCACACCAAATAAATTTTTGATTTTTCCTTAGTAAGTTATGCAATGGATCTAGTATTATTGCACTCTTTGGTATGTATTCATGGTAAAAGTTTATTTTCCCCAGAAATTGTCTTACATTTTTTATCGTTTTTGGAACAGGAAAATTCTTTATTGAAATCAAATTATCCTTTACTGGTTTTATTGAATTATTTTGAATTATATGACCTAGATATTTTACCAAGTCTGACGCAAATGCGCATTTTGTAAATTTTAACCTGAAACCTTCTGTTTCGATCGCTTCCAGCAACTGTGTTAGATGTTTAATGTGCTCAGCAAAAGTTTTAGAAAATATAAGAATATCATCTATGTAATTAACGGTGAAATCAGTAAGTTTATACTTTCTTAATATGTTACCTAGTATCCTTTGAAAAATTGCTGGTGAGGTCTTCAATCCAAATGGTAGGCAAGTCCATTGGAAATGTCCTTCTTGTGTAACAAATCCCGTCTTTTTTCTGTCTTCGATTCGTAAAGGAATAGACCAAAACGCTGAGTTTATATCTAGTGTTGAAAAAAATTTGCAATTCCTGGTCTTTATCATTAGGTCTTCAATTAAAGGAAATGGTTGAGCTTGAGGCACTACTATTTTATTCAAGTCTCTGAAATCTATACACAGTCTGGATTTTTTGTTTTCCTCTTTTTTAAATGCCAATGTAACAGGTGCAGCAAATGGACTGTAGGATTCTTCTATTAGCTTATTATCCAGTAATTTTGCAATTTGTTTTTCTATCTCCTTTTTATCTTCTACAGTACATCTGTAAGGCCTCTTACTGCAATATCTGTCTACTAGTAAGTCTATCCTCGCTTCGTATCCACTAACAGTGCCGATATCATATTTGTCTTTTGCAAAAACGGATTTATATTTGCAAATCAGTTCATTTATTTTAGATTTTTGAAATTGATTTAAATGATTTATTTTTATTTCAAAATCTTCTTCTTTTACATGTTCATTATAATTTATTTTGCATTCCTTGCTGTTGTTATTTTCTGTATTTTTAAATTCACTATTTTTAATTTTATATTTTGTAGAAATTTTTTCTACTTTCTTTTTATTTTCATTTTTCAAGCATTGTCTTTGTGTTATTTTTAAGTCTTCATTTTGGATTAGTTTAAATTTTTTTATCATATCTAATCCTATCAAAAAATTATATTTGAAATTTTCTTCATCAATAATATATACATCAACGTTTTTTTCCAATTCAAATATTTTTATTTTCAAAGTCGTCAAACCGTTTGTCTTTTTAACACCATTAATTGTTACTAAATCTGCTTCATTCATATTGTTTCCTTTTCCTTTTAGTTTTAATAACTTAGAATTTATTAGAGAAACATTTGAACCTGAATCGTAAATTCCAAATATTTCAATTTGATCATTTAGTAATAGTTTGACATTTATTAATGGTGTTATTATTCGTTTTTTTGATCGGTTTCGTTTAACTTAGCTTCTATAACTGAATTGTTTACATGTCTGATAGTATTTTTATTATTAAACTTATCATCCTCCTTTGTTCTAAACCAGCACGTTACTTCAGGGTGATATCGAGTTCCCTTATTTAATTTTTCACAAATCTTACATGGACTTTTATCTTTAATTTTACCACTAGTTCTTAGATTTCCATATCTTCTTTGATCCGAAAACCTTTTTTTATTTACAATGTTTTCGTGTTTTTTTACTTCATTGAATAAATCGACTGTATCTTCTAATTTTTCTCTATCAATCTTATTAATTATAAATTCTGGTAAACCAGCCACAATAAGATCTACTAAGGTACCCATGTCGATCGTTCTTCTCATCTCCAACAAAAGTTTTTCCTTCCTTATGGCATAGTCTAACAAGGAACCGTCGTTATATTTAAAAGATAATGCAAACATTACATGGTTCCATCCCTTGTTTGTAAATGTTTTACAAAAGTTATTTTTCCATACTATCCATTCTGAGTTCATGGAAAATTTTATCATCATCGAACTGTACCAATCTTCACAACTTTTATCCATAAACAATCTTAATATTTCAATTTTTTTCTCATCCGTTGTCACCTCAAAACGTGTACATTCTTTTTCAAAAATATCCATCCACTGGTTTGCATTAGGATTTTTGCTTGTAAATTTTTCAATGATGAACTTCTCTGAAATATCTTTTAAATTTTGATGTTTGCTTACCTGAGCATTTTGTATTAATTTTTCTAGTAAGTTTTCTAATGTTTGAGGAGCAGTATCCATTTTTTTTTATTTTGTTTCTTTATTTTTGATTAACAAAATTGTCGTTTTATAACGTGGTAATATTTTCCTTTTGAAAATTAAGTGTAAATAATATGTAAAGTGGGTGTATAATAATAAAATAAACAATGTGTTGCTTTGAAATTAAAGAAACGACAATAAAAGTTTATTCTTAATTAATCTTTATAATAATTTTTATATCTATCTATCTATCTATCTGATTCTGACAGTTAATAATATTATCGGAAGTCTTTTGTTTTCTTCTGAGCGACGCATGCGGCATCTGGTGGTAGAACTGTTTCATGTAGGTACTTTTTGTAAGTACTTAATAAAATGTATAGGTAGGTACCTAGGTATTTTATTACATATATATATATATATATATATATATATATATATATATATATATATATATATATATATATATATATATATATATATATATATATCTAAGTATATATATATATATATATATATATATATATATATATATATATATATATATATATATATATAAATGTATTTATATATATATATATATATATATATATATATAAATATATATATATATATATATATATATATATATATATATATATATATATATATATATATATATATATATATATATATATATATATATATATATATATATATATATATATATATATATATATATACACATTTATAAATCCTCTCTTTTCTTTCTTGCATAAACCATACCGCCATACCCTAACCCTTTTACTAATTCAATACCACCCTGGACTTGTACCTGAAGCGGAGGGGTGATCACCTTTCCTTCATAGGATAAAACTCCGTTTATATGATACAGTGCCCTATGCACCATCGTGTGTGGATAACGGTTTGAAGAATATGTGTATGTGTGGTTGTTGTGTTTTATAAGAAACAAGAATATGGAAATGGTATGCAGTATATACCTTGCGTCCTTTCGTTATTTTTACTCTTGGTATTAGGCTCAGAGGATTTGATATTAAATTATGCATGTGTTTAAAAAATTAATATAAATAATTAAAAGCATAAAACTCACCGTGGAAAATGAAGCCATCGAAAGAGAACTGAACTTTGAGGATAGTTCTAGCGGGTGTTGTGATCTCATTATGATTAAAGACAACCCCTTACGGATACCAGTGTCGGGGTGATTCTCCCAACCGCAGTTGTAAGCAGCATCTGCCACCTCCAAACTCTGCAATAAGACATGTTTTACGTATCGTTCACTCCTTTCAACAATGTCATATATCAAAAATCGTCAATTTTCAGTTGTACATGTTTTCGGAATGCCCATAAAATGTACTTTACCCCAGCAAAAGTGGCATATTTTTAACTTAATATTTACCCGCTATAGGGCAGAAAGTGTTGTTTTGCATTTTGAAGAAAAGGTATTGTTTAATTATTTTATTTAAATAAAGTAAATATTTTTCAGATGGAGAAAAAAACATGGAACTTTTACCTAAAAAGATCTGGTGCACAGTTAAAGTTCAATTTATGGCTTGATATTTATTTTGAATACATTTTATTATATTTCTTAACTTTAAAAACGATTTTCTGATTTTTTTTTGATAAATGACGTTGTTGAAAGGAGTAAGCGATATGGTCTCACTAGGAAAAGAATCAATATGTCTCACATATGGTCTACCAATCAAAAAGCTTACTTGACAGGTGATTATTCAGATAAGTATAGAGGTTGTGTGAAAATAAATAGAGGGGGGGGGGAGTTAAGGGACGTTGCTTGTAATGGGAATATGGATTATAATGGTGACCTATTTTGGAAAAGCAAATTGTTAATTTTATCAAAATATAACTTTATTTTAAAATCACTATAAATATTTTATTATAACTTAATTAAAATGTCTACCGGTTTCGAAACTAACCGCTTCGTTTTCAAGACTGATTAATACTAAAACACTATCTACTTAACAAAATTCAAAATATTTTGGCCGCTATTCAAAAGAGCTTGTGTAGATCTCAGTAAAATATTTATGGTGATTTTAAAACACAATTATATTTTAATTTTTACATCCTTCAAATATAAAATATCATGTGTTTTATATATATATATATATATATATATATATATATATATATATATATATATATATATATATATATATATATATATATATATATATATATATATATATATATATATATATATATATATATATATATATATATATATATATATATATATATATATATATATATATATATATATATATATATATATATATATATATATATATATATATATATATTTTTTTTTTTTTTTTTTTTGATTGTTCATGACTTGACCTTTGTATGTGACTGTAAAATTTAATTGTGAGTGTAATAATCAAAGTGCATTTAATTAAACATTTCCACAAAGCTAGTGACAAATCAAAACATAAATAAATCAATACATCTTAAAAATTACATACTTAAAACACGTATATCACCTTTTGAATAACTTTTTCTCCATAGGAACATACGATTAATAGGTTCATGATTGGCGTCACAAACAAAAACATGATTTCGTAGGGATATATTTGATTTTCCATCGACTGAAAACAAAATCCTTAAGTCAAAACATGACAAATGCTTGAGATGGCTTAGGCAACTGATTCGCATGAGTAAACTAAGAAAGTAAAACAAATTTATGAGGCAAATGTAATTGGAAATAGGAGCAGAAGGAGACCATTGAAATACTTGAAAGTGGTCAGGTGAACCACATCAACAAACCTTTCTTAATTTCATTGATAATGCTTATTTCAGCCTTACCTCATATCGCTCACTCCTTTCAAGAACGTCATAAATCAAAAAACTTGATTTTTCAGGAGAACGTTTTTAATGTTTAAAAATATAACACAATGTATTAAAAATAAATATCAAGCCACTTGAGCTTTTTACTATGCAATGGATATTTTTTGGTAAGACCTGAAAGTTTTTTCTCCATTTGAAAAATATTTAATATATTTAAAAAAATAATTAAACATTACCTTTTCTTCAAAATGCAAAAACAACATTTTATGCCTTATAGCGGGTAAATATTAAGTTAAAAATATGCCTCTTTTGCTTGGATATACTACATTTTCTGGACATTCCGAAAACATGCAAAACTGAAAATTGTCAATTTTTGATTTATGACGTTCTTGAAAGGAGTGAGCGATATCACCTTTCGAATATCTATCATACATCGTTTTGCCGCACTGAAAGATCGCATTCCGACTGCATTCAGTCCACTTTCATCATTTTTCTGCCATCTCCATGCTTCACTTTTATACATTAGGGGTTTTACACTTTTATACACCAAATTAATGGCTTTTTAATATTTAAAAAAAATAATATGGGTTATTACCGTTATAAGTTGATATAGTGTTACACACAGTAGAAGAGATGTTACCAAGAACGAGACAAATATGAATGTCCAGTAAATAGACTGAATAGTATCGAAAAACCTATAAATAAAAAAATCAATTTTATATTAAAATATATACTTAAGTATGTATTTTTTGATATCTCAACACAGATGAAGAAGAATATGGAAGTATGGGCATTTACGGGGTTTTCGACCGTCTTTCGGCTGGTTTAAGTGATCACGTCACACACGTGAAAGATTCACCAATTCCAACCATGATTGATTACCACACTGCTCGAATTCTTGGAACTTCTATATTTATTGTTCAAATTGGAAACAAAGTGCTTGAATCACTAGAATTTCACTAGAGACATCTGTGGTGAGATAAAATATCCCGTAAATTCCCAGATATCCATATTCTTCTTTATGTATGTTGAGATGTCCAAAAAAATATAAAATAACTCCTAATTGGAGATAATCCAGATTTGTAAAAAAGTATTTGGACACACTCAAAATGTTACAAGAAAACACCTACTCGAATATTTTTTGATGCTTTATAACTATTTTTCGAAACTTCCTTTGTATCTTCTCCTTATCTAAATAATCGCCCTTCTGAAATAAGGTTACCAACTGCAGTTTTACAATGTCCAAATTAGCGCAGCAGTGTATGGTGAAAAACATAAATTTTGGATCGAAAGATGTACAAACGGCTCCCAAAAAGAAAAATTGAAATATCGTGTAAATCAACAAGACCTCATACAGCGGTGAGGCATTTTTGGAATCCTCGAAAAAGGGGATTCTTGCTTCAAATATCATTTTCCTTTGGAAAACATTATCCAAACAGGCACTTTTAAACATTTCAAATAAGGGTTTAGTTGTAACACCAACTCCGGTAGTAATAGTCAGGAAAATCCACATCTTTTCAATGAATTTGTTTTGTTCTATGCTTTTTCTAAGTATAATCTTATAATCCTCTTTCATTGAATTGGCTTCTTGATAATCATTATTCATCTGTTTTTCAAGTTTGTATATATATCTCTTATTAAAAATAATAATACACATTTTGATGGTGCACAAAATTAATATTGTAAAGATAGCGATTTGTTCCATCATTTGTATGAGATTATTTTCTTGGACCAATTGGCGGATAGAATAAACGAAAATGCCGTAAGAAGATATGAAGAATAATATAATAAAGTGTGGGACGTAAGTGTAGAATCGAAGCCATTTTTCATTTTTCATCTCAAAAGATCCGCAGAGAATGGCCGAAAATGAGACGTACGCGAAGTGATCGTGGAGCGATTTGAATTCTGAAATCTTGCTTTGATTTTTCATTTTTTCAGAATTTCGACGGTAAAACTTAATTGCTAGTAGAGCAAAATTTGTTTCACTTTTACAATAGAACGAGAATGTAACCCTTTCATACAATAAATGAAGAATAAAGAAGCCACTTCTTATATGCTCGTATGTAGTATTTATAATAATGTATCTGTTATATTGAAACCAGTGGCAGTGTTTAAAAAAGAAAAAAAAATGTTTTTTTTTTATCTAAACTAACTAACTAACCATCACACTGCTTCTCAATCTTCAATTCTTCCACATTCATGCATCTCCTTATACATACCCGCCCATTACTCCGACTTCTAACTTGACTTCTTTTTGAGTAAAATTTTAGAAGTATTTGAAATACTTGACAATGCCATGCACTATTGCTTCTTTTACTTGTATTACCAATCACATTTTCCTCCTAAATCTTTTTGACTTTTGTTTATTCACTCATTCAATTCACATTTTTTACGTGATACAGGTAAAACACCTATTTAATAATAATATGCTCGTATTCAAATATTGTCTCTAAATTTCAAAACAATTGGAGAATCAGTTTAGGAAATTTGAACAACTATTCATTAACATTTTTGTTTTTCTAAATTAGGGCTTCACTAAAAATAAAGTGGTTGTTCTAATAAAATTTGTTAATTATGTGAAATATAGCAGTGTAACGTCTAGTTGCGTTTATTTTACTACGAAAAAATAATTTTGATTGTCTGTATTAGAACATAACCTTTATACAGAAATCTATGTTGTTCTAATTTTGATATATTCCCTCACATTATAATTTCAGAGTAATTATATATATTTTTTAATATTTTTTTCATTAATCTTAACATCATTAAGAGTAATTACTTTGGATGGTTTAGAAGCGTACCTATACATAGTTAGGAAAGATGGAAATATGATATGGCTTAAATTTATTTTTAATATATCGCGACTAACCAATATTTATTTTTAAACCATGTTCCGCTATTCATATCAAGCAATATACATTTTTTATCGATTTGTAATAAGTGGCTGTTTTTCAATACACGGAAAAGCAGTATTTTGTAAAATAACATTTTTCTTGTCTAATACATACCTAATTAGAAGTTTTATAAAGAGTATGTAATTTTTAATATGGGAATTTCTTTTAACATTTTTATATAAAATTGATCTTTTGATAATATACATGCAAGGATTGATAATGGCTTGTATAATACATAGTTTTAAAGGAGTTTCGAATTTTATGATAGTAATCATATTTTTCTTTGTACGGGGGGTTAGGATGTGAAGAATGAATTTTTTATCCTTCGATATTACGTCATACATACAAAAAAACATTATTATAATACTAAAAGTTTATTACTATTTAACTAAGTAACTTTCACGCCGTTCTGTTTTTGCAAACAATCTAGCCTCCTTTTCTTCTCTCTTCCTCTGCTCCTGTTTACATCTACATTCGCCTCATAAATTGTTTTTTTTTGTTCTTTTTTACTCCTTCGTTCCACACGTCCAAATAATCTCAACACACCTTTCTTAAGATTAACTTATAATGTTTTTCTCACAGTTAGGCTCATATTTTTTAGCAAATTATAATTAATGTTATTCTGATATTAACCCGATGAATATTATCATTATTTGTTGAAGTCTCAACACATATAAAAAGTATGGAGGTCTGAACTTACGAAAAGAAGAAGAAGAAGAAGAAGAAGAAGAAGAAGAAGAAGAAGAAGCCTAAAATGTGTACATCGGCCCCAAAAATATTAAAGGATAATTCTGAGAGCTTATTTTAGACTACAAAATTTTTGACAACCACTGGAAATTGATTTATTTAATTTCTACATTAAGAAAATACCGGTTAAGTTAAGCAATTTTCCAACGATGAAATAATTATACATTTTCTTTTGATATGATTAATTACTGTTAATGATCATTGAGCCAAATTTTAAGGTCTTGTATAAAGTTTTCGTTGAAGAATATTCCTCGTTTAATCATTTTTAATAAACATAATCCAACTAGCTCGGAACGGAAATATTGTCGTCAAAATTCTCATCTGTTAAATTCCAATCAGCTCTAAATCCATTAAAAACTAAATTTAACTCCCCTCGAAACAAATTAAATTATGCGAAATTAGTTCAAAGGAATTCTATAAGCTGATGAAAGGTACGGTATAAAAAAAGTAATGCTTTAATTTTTTTTTAAAAATTATATATAATAAAAAATTATAAAACCCTTATCCGCACCCCAATGGTGCATAAGGCACTGCTTCATATGAACACAGTGTTATCTTGATCGTTTACACACGAAGGAAAGGTGATCAGCCCTCCGCTTCAGGTACCAGTCCAGGGTAATATTGAATAAATATTACAGTGAAAAAATCACTTATATTTTTTTGACCCCCCCTGGAAATCGAACCCGGGACCTCCATAACGGTAGCCGAGCGTGCTGACCATTACACTACGGAGGCGGACTTTTGTCCTTTTTTTTAAATAAGTCAAAAATTTTAGAAGAAATTTCAAAGCAGTCTGTGTATAATATTTTAAAGAGATTCGGATTTCGAACCGATGAAAATTACATTTTTAACATTGTAGTCACCACTTTTCATTCAAATCTATTTTGACACATTTATCGATGCATTTAATTTCATTATCTTTTTCTTCGAACCCTTATGCAAACCCCAAGTGTGCATAGGGCACTGCATCATATAAACGCATAGTTATCTTGATCGTTAACACACGAAAAAAAAGTGATCATCCCTTTACTTCAGGTACCAGTCCAGGGTAATATTGAAAAATATAAGAATGAAAAAATCACTTATATTTAGTCGAACCCCGAATCGATCCCGAGACCTCCATTATCAAACACGTTGTATGAACCTGAGCTGCAATTTGTGAGATGTGTCCTTGGGAAGTTAAAGGATATGGAGGGTGAAGGAGATGTTTCTTAGTTTTCATAGCATAAATTCAATGTAAACACTTAAATCAGCCAATAAAAAGTCGTTATCCCTGTAAATATCCAGGTTATCATATTATTCATATTATTTTTTGACATCTTATCAAAGACGAAGAAGAAAATGAGATGAGATGAGATGTACAAAACCGCAATTTTTTAATTACTAAAGGGTGACAAATATTTGAATTTTAAAAAAAGTTTATTTTCGAGATTTTTAAATGATTTTTCAACTCAAAATGTAATACTAAATAATTTCAACAAAACTTCAAATATCTGGGAATTAAATATTTCAATAAACTCCTTAAAGACATTTAAAAAAATACAATAAGTATATAAAAATTCTTTAGAACAAAATAAATTTTGGAAAAAAATATACTATTATACCATTAATTATACTAAACATTAAACCTTGAGTGTACGAGTAAGTCCCTCTCCAAGCACAAGAGCTCAGTCTCTTTTTTGGAGAGGCACAGCGAATCTAATACATTAAGTTTGACATATGTATTGTATAAATGTTTAGAAATTGTATTACGTTGAACTTTAAAATGTTACTATATTAAACAAATAAAAAATAGTAAAAAAATGGCTAAAAATAATATGAAAATAACTCCTGTAATTGGAGATAATTCAGATTTTCTGAACAAGTATTTGGACACACTAAAAATGTTATAGTTTTCGTATAATTTATCACCAGTAAAAAATATTGTGCTTAAATAAATTACTGATAAAACTCTTGTGTTATTTTTATTTCTCAAGTGTTTTATTTATTTTAAGTGCTTGAATAAATAGATAATCGGCAGGTGAAAAGAAACGAACATTTATCGAATCATTTTAATATTAAAGGATGTCTTTTATTGATATTTAAACCCTTATCTCTTCGTTCCAGCTATAAATCAATCTATAAAAACATACAGAAGAGTGCTTTCTGTATAACTGTTATATTATATTCATTTCCCGTCGTATTTTTATGGAATAAAACTCGATTGAGAGTGACCATAATACTGATGGCAGTGGAAATATTAGAATGCTCCCTTTTCAGCCATTTTAGTTTGAGAAGTCTTCGAAATAAGAGCATGGATCACGTATAAGGTCCGACGTGAGGTGAATGAAGCTTCGGGGGGAAGAAACAAAAACGGCAAGGTTAGGAACGAAATTATTATTATTTTACAGACTTGGCGAAAAATACTTGAAAGTAGATATTATATTTTACTGGCATATAACCTTTAAATATTACATTTTTTATACATGCCTTTTCTATCTTCAATGATACATTAGAAAAAAAGATTATTATATGAGTACAGAGAAATAGAAAAAAAAACTGGTAAATCTCTAGTTTATTTAATTCAATACACGTTTCTATCTCTGAAAACAAGTTTTAACTATATTTTTTTACGCTAGAACGAGTTATAAAACGGGTTGATTTTTTCCTTCAACTCGTGTGACACGTAAATATGTGATTAACCCTTTCCGGTCCATAATTTTTTTAAATAACTCCACCAGGTCCACAATAGACTTACAGCATTACCGGGTAAAACAATACATCCAAGTTTTTTTTTAAATAACACTTGTGTTCAAAAATTATTGTTATTTTTAATGTTTACAATCTTGTCTCTTAATATAACATTTTATAGACATCTAATGTATGATATCGGTGAAAACAGTTAACTTATGTATTGACTTGAAATCAACTCTGTAAAATTACTTGATAAAAATACAATGTTTTTAAACGACTACGTTAGAGTTTATTAATGTAAATACGAAAAATAGTTTCGAGAACATCTGTAGATCTAGATAGTGGTCGTATT
The DNA here is from genome assembly GCF_059751285.1 of Brachycentrus maculatus. Classification (NCBI taxonomy): domain Eukaryota; kingdom Metazoa; phylum Arthropoda; class Insecta; order Trichoptera; family Brachycentridae; genus Brachycentrus; species Brachycentrus maculatus. The sequence continues at coordinate 518,813 of NW_028281210.1, forward strand.
TTCATCATTACACTAAAAATTCTTTTAAAATAAGGGATTTCTATTGCTTGTTTTCTTAAAACTTTGGGGCATATTAAGGGATGATGAATCTAAGGGCGATATATCTTTTTGGATGATGGTAAGATGGTTAAACTTACTTTTTTAAGTTTTTGAATGTGTGCATTGATTGCACCTTCTTACAACTTGAGACAATTTGTTCAATTATTATTTTCCCGTGTCGAAGACACATTTAAAATACTTAATGATGAGATAATGTGAAAAGTAAATATTATTTTTTGAAATCTCATCAAAGATGAAGCAGAATATGGAAATCTCGGCATTTACGGGGCTGACTACCGTCATAGGCTGGTTGATTTAAGTAATCACTTTACACACGTGTAACGTTCACTAATTCTACCCATTATTGACAACCACACTACTCAAATTCTTGGAAGTCAGCCCCGTAAATGCCCGGACTTCCATATTCTTCTTCATCTTTGATGAGATGTCAAAAAATAATATGAAAAATACTCCTTTGATTGGAGATAATCTAGATCCGTGAACAAGTATTTGGACACACTCAAAATATTGAAAAGTAAATCTTTATGACATGCAATCAAATGTTTGAAACTTCTCACCTCGATTCGGTAGTGTAATGGCAAACGGGTATATCTGTCAATTTTTTCGTTTTCTATGTTTGTTCCACAAAATGTCTAAAATAGTGTTTTCCATAATCCAGCAAAAGGATACAGCTGGTTGCAATACTTATTTAGTTTTATCAAGTTATGTACATATGCCTTCCAAACAAATTATTTGATTTCCCAAGTTTGTTTTTGCTTTCCTGTAAAATTTGGTCTGAGACAGATATACCCCTTTGCCTTTATACTACCGAATTATCCATTTATGAAAAGCTTTTTTATACTTAGTTTCATTAATTAGTGACTGTAGGGGTAGTGGAATACGGTTGTACAATCAATAATTGCATAATAATTGAAGTTTCACTCAAACGAGGTATGTGTCAGGTTTTGTTTGATGTGTACCTGTGTTGTTAGGATCTTGCGGTTATTTGTACGTTTTCATAAAGTATGTTAATTATGATTTGTGTTCTTTGCTAGGAGGTGCTTTCTTATGGTATGCAAAAGTAATTCTTTAATCCATATGTAACGTATGATTTAACGTAGAGTGTCTTGAATGTTTTTCGTACATACTTTGTGGCACATTTTATAAACTTTATAAAATAAAACAACTTTGTTTTAACCACTTTTCATCGGTTCACTTTTTCGTAACTATGAGTATTTCAATGTTTTAGAATTAGTACATAAACCGGTTGGAAAAAGCGTACAAATAAAAATTGGTAAAAACAAAGTTGTTTTATTTTATAAAGTTTAACGTAGAGTTGTTTAATTGTCGTGAGTTGTAACTTGTTGAATATTATTTTCTGTGGGAGTCCATGTCGGAACTTAAAGGAATACTTTCAGCATAATTTTTTTCGCAGATATAATACAATTTTATAATGCATTACTCCTACCACCCCAACCATTATCTCATACTGTATAATAAACAAATTCAAATGCAAATTCTTTTGTATTTAGAATGTGTAACGTCTAACGGTACTTGAACACTTATGATGAGGAAGACGGAAACGCGCAAATGAAAACGATTATTTATTTATCCAAAATTACAAAATTATCAGGGTAAGAAGAGCAAAACGACGCCAATAAATTGAGTGCAGCACGATGTTTCGCTTCTTAGCAGTACTGAGTATAAACACAAAGAAAACACGTCACCAAACCGATCAAATAATACTCAGTATTGAAACTCAAAGGACAAAGAGCGAGCGCGACGTATATACGTTTGAATTTTAATCTTATCTGAGCTCACAAAAATTTGCCCTCCACCATATATGATTTTAAAGGAATTACATGTGGTAGGGACAATATTATAAACAAAATAAAAGTTTATTATTAGCAACAAAAAAAATTAAAAAAATTAAATGATGAACTACGTCTCTTTGTTCTTCTCGCGTACATTTATGAATACGATTTAAATACACAAATTATTAAAAAAATATTTATACAAATTTGGAAGGAACAGAATGTAAAATATTTTTTTCATCTTTTTTTCAGTATTTTCAGTTTACAAATGTTATTTTAGGTTATATATTTTTTTTGTTAAACTAAATATTCAATGTTGTTTAATATTTGTTTTACAGGACCTTGTTATTGGAAAAAGGGCACAAATGATTGAGTATCATGTCGAATATTAGTAAATTTTGCTTCGTTTTGTATTAGATAATATATTGTACATCTATCATGCACCTAATATTTTTCGGATTACGAAGAAATAGGGTTGGTACCCTGTCACATTACGGAGATTGATGTCTAAGGGATGCTATTAAAATAATCGACAAATAATGCTCAGCATTATAATTTATGATGTTCTATACAAAAAAAACTTTTATCCGCCTCCGTGGTGTAATGGTTAGCGTGTTTAGCAACCGTGCTGGAGGTCCGAGGTTCGATTCCCAGGGGGGAGTGTGAAAATAAATATTAATGATTATACACTCTAATATTTATTTTATATTACCTTGGACTGGTCCCTGAAGCGCAGGAGTGATCACCTTGCCTTCATATAAGTAATGATCAAGATAACACTGCGTCAATACGATGCAGTGCCCTATGTACCATTAGTTGCGGATAAGGGGAAAAAGAAGAATAATAATACAAAAAAGGATAAAATTTATATATCAAGATTTTTATTGATATCTCAACGTAGACGAAGAAGTTGTAAATAAACACTTGTTTTTTTACCACTTGAGTTTATTTTATGACGACTAGTTTCAGAAGCTATGCTTCCATGTTCAGGTCTTAATGTAAACATTTACAGTTTTGTTTGTCAGTTTTCATTTAGACCTGAAGATATAAGCAGAGCTTCCGAAACTAGTCGTCATAAAATAAACTCAAGTGGTAAAAAACAAGTGTTTTGCTTTTACAATTTCATCATGTCTTACTACAAAGTGAATGCCAAATCAATATATAAAATAGATGAAGAAAAATGTGGAAGTTTGAGTATTTACAGAGCTTTTTACCTGTCGTAGGTTGGTTAAGTGATCACTTTACACACGTGTAACATTCACCATTCTACCCATGATTGACAACCATACTACTATTCAAATTTTTGAAACTCCTAGATACATCACTAATCTCATGACGTATAAGTATACATGAGTTCACAACAGTCATCTATGATTGGATTATTAAAGATTTTTAATTAGGAGAGACTTTTTTATTAGCCCTTTAAATACCCAGACTACCATATTCTTATCCATCTATGTTGTAAAAAATGTAAAATAACTCCTAAATATAGAAACCCAGATTTATGGACACTAGTATTTGGATACATTCAAAATGTTGTGAATTAAATATTGTTAAAAACAAGATATATCTTGGGTATACTGGCAAAAAACCTTAACTCTAAAACCCCTGTTATTTAAATATTTAAGCCAGTAAAAATACTTGCTATTTAACTTAATGTTTTATTTACTTTTAAAAACACATAAATATGACATTTCATACTACTTTATTTTGTTAGTTTATTAAACAGTGAATATTTAATAATAAGTTTGTGGAATGACATGTTGATTATTTAAAAGAAAATTAAACACTTGTATCAAACCACTTAATGAGTTTTATTTTTATACACGACTAGTTTCGAAAACATACAGATGTTTTCCTCTACATATGAAAATTCAAACATAAAGTTTTAATTTTCACCTGTGAATGAAAACATCTTTAAGGTTTCGAAACTAGTCGTGTATCAAAATAAAACTCATCAATTGTTTTTTTTTTACAATTGTTTAATTAAAAAAAAAATTATAATATGTACTTGCATCATTAAGTAAAAATTATATATTTGCGCGTTATCGTAGTTTTAATTTTCAACTGTGAATGAAAACGTCTTTAAGTTTTCGAAACTAGTCATGTATCAAAATAAAACTTATTAAGTGGTTTTTTTACAATTGTTTAATTTTAAAAGAATATATAATATGTACCTGCATCATTAAGTCAAAATTCTATATTTGCGCTTCATCGTATTTTCCCAGTACACCACGATATAAAGTATAAAAAACCACCTTTCTTAAAGTGTTTTTTTTTTTTAAAAATCATAAAACCTTTTATCTTTTTTTCGCTCAAATGACAATGCTGCCTTGAATTAAAATAACATTTCTCTTGAGCGGTTTGCGAATTTTTCCCTTTCTTTTATTATGTTTAGGTTTTATTACGATTCCTTGTTCTCCTTGTTTACTTTACATTCGTGTTTATCTTTACCGAAAATCAAAAATGCTTCCATCAGCATATTCGCGTACTTGCTCCCGATGTAAGAACGAGAAGATCAGGCATGTAAGGAAATAAAATTGAGCATGCAGAGATTACGAGTTTTCAGATTTTGTTACGAACTGGCACAAAAATTTATACATTTTGTTCCAAATATATCTTTTATCACAAAGAAAATGTACAATTTGTAGAAAAACGGTGAAATCACTTGCCACATATAACCAGATGTAAAAAATATCAACAACGTCAGTTTACTACGAGTTTCCGAAGACAATAAATAGAACATGGTTTTGACATGTGGAAAGTATGAGTGAAGAAAGAACGGTTAAACAAATTTATGAGGCGAAAGTAGTTGAAAAAAGAAGCAGAGGACGAACGAGGAAAACTTGGCACAATCAGGTATGTCAAATACTTGAAAGCGGCCGGGTGAGGAGTCGTAATATTTGTCCGGTATGTATGAGGAGATGCATGAATGTAGAAGAGAAAAAGAATGTTTGCAAAGACAGAGCGGTGTGGCGTTCGATTCTCTCTGCCTACCTGTGATGGTTAGTTAGTTAGTTATAAATAGAATTTGGTTTGTGTTTTGTATTGGTTATTATAATATGCAGAATTTATATTTAAATTTTTTTGGAACCTATTTTTATATAACTGACTTTTGGCTTCAACAGACATCTTCTCCCCCCAAGAAGTCCGTTTTATCGAGGTTTGACCGTATTTATAATTTTTTTCGTTTTTTAGTTGTTATTTATAACACAAATTTTATTTTATCTTATCGTTTTATAACTATATTATCTTAATTAACTGTTGCGTAGTACCCAAATATGCATGATATTATATACATATGATATGCAAGTGTCAAGTTCACCTAACGTTTTTATTTAATGTATTAAATATCAAGTCAAAATAATACTATTACTGCCATCTAGCGATATTATTACGATGGTACACAATTATTGTTATTAAAATTTTATTTTCAAAGATATTACGTACAAGTCATATATGTATATAATATTCCCGATGAGTAATTTCCACTTCGCTTCATCAATTATAAAGTTGGGTATGATAAAAAATAAGTAAAGTATTTTCTGAAAATTGAATTGGAATTTATTTTATTTCGAAGCCAAATTGGCCTTGCCAAATAGAACTCAAGAGTACTTTTTAAATGTACACATTTTGTCAAAATTTGACAAAGGTGATTCGGAGTATAGCAGAGGTGAAAAATGTTAAACGTAAACCCACAGATAAAGGAGAGATTGAATCCGGATACCCGGATTGGCAGTCGGACGTCAGATCCGCGTGTCGAGATGTCAGGTGGTCCATGGGTCGACCCCCTCGAGGGAGACCAGTCAAGGGTTAGACAGAAGGGGTAGAAAGAGCTTTGTTTTTTGCATAAAAGCCTAGTCGCTATGTTCAATAAAATAAAATAAATTAAAAAAAACGGACGAAATCGCTTGAAATAAATGAAGCAATTTTTTATAGATAAGGAGGAAAAAAGGGTCATCAGAGGCTATTTATGGATTTTCGATACTGTTACTTTTATTTAAGATTTTAGAATTACTCGTATATGTATTTTTAACTGGAAAAAGAAAATATTATATTAAAAAAAGTTTTTTATGTTTTTTTTTAAATATTCAAGTACTATCAACCCTCTGATTGCAAACACCTTTATATGGTATCACACGTTTTAATCAATATCACTATTCTGTTTTTGGTTGGTTGAAAGAAATTGCTTTTTAGCAATATCGCTCACTTCTTTCAAGAACGTCATAAATAAAAAATCGTAAATTTTCAGTTGTGCACGTTTTCGGAATGCCCAGAAAATGTACTATATCCCAGCAAAAGTGGCATATTTTTAACTTAATATCTACCCGCTACAGGGCAGAAAGTGTTGTTTTTGCATTTTGAAGAAAATGTATGGTTTAATTATTTTTTTAAACATGCTAAATATTTTTCAAATGGATAAAAACCTTCAGGTTTTACCTAAAAAGATCTGTTGCACAGTAAAAAGTTCAATAAGTGGCTTGATATTTATTTTTAATACACCGTATTATATTTTTAAACTTTAAAAACGTTCTCCTGAAAAATCAAGTTTTTTGATTTATGACGTTCTTGAAAGGAGTGAGCGATATGACTCCGCCCTAATGAAATATAAAAAAAACTCATTAAAAAAATGCTGTACATAGCGACTGGCCTTAAGTGAATGTAGCAGCATTGGCAATGGAAAAAGAATTTAAAAAGGAGGTCATTGATTTTATATACCTGTGTCTACCGGGATGTGGAATACTAGCATTTTAAACGCTGAAAGAAAAGGTGGGCCAAAACTAAAGGACACTTGCTTTTCAATATAAAGAATAAATGAATCAAGAAAGAATACAAAACTTTTTATTGAATATAAGAAAAATACATTAATCATGAAAAGATAAAAAATACATATTTAACGAAATGTAAAAAAATATCAAAAAGATTATAAATACCTGGGCGTTTATGACAAGTCATCAGTGCGAGTGTTTCATAAAATTTTTACTGATGAATTTAATTTAATTAAACCCTTATCCGCACCCCAATGGTGCATAGGGCACTGCGTTATATAAACGCAGTGTTATCTTGATCGCTTACACATGAAAGAAAGGTGATCAGCCCTCCGATTCAGGCACCAGTCCAGGGCAATATTGATAAATGTATGTATGTACTGATGAATTACGATATAAAAACATTAAGTGACTTTAAATATAAAGAGTAAATTCACTCACGAGTAGGTGTACGCTATAAAACGTAAAAAGTTGAAGCCTTATTAGGGCCATGATAAACGAGTGTTTTTTTTTAAAGAATTTTCTCTCATGAATTACATAAAATTAAAGTTACTTTAAACATAAAGAGCAAATCCACTCACGAGTAGGTGTAGGCTATAAAACTCATAAAGTTGAAGCCTAAGTAGGGCCACGATTAGCGAATGTTTTTTTCTAGAATCTTCACTCAAGAATTACATTATTTAAAGTTATTTTAAACAAAAAGAGAAAATCTACTCACGAGCAGGTAAAAGCTATAAAACTTTCAAAGTTGAAGCCTGAGTAGAGCCATGATTAGCGGTGTTGCACAAGCCGTAGCTAGATTTTAGTGTCACTTGGACGATAGATAATTCAAAATGATTAATATAATATTTTTATTAATATTTATTAATTGCTGTTTTAGTCTGCCTCCATAGTATAGTTGTCAGCACGCTCGGCTATCGTACAGGAGATCCCGGGATCGATTCCCAAAGGGGGGGGGGTGTTATAAATATAAGTGATTTCTCACTCTAATATTTATTCAATATTATCCTGGACTGGTACCTAGAGCAGAGGGCTGATCACCTTTACTTCATATATAAACGATCATGATAACACTGCGTTTATATAATGCAGTGCCCTATGCAACATCGGTGTGGATAAGAGTTTGAGAAAATGAAGAAGAATGAATTTTTTTAATGTTAAATTGTGGAATATATTAACTTATACAATGAAAAACTAACAAATAATCAACACCCCAAATACATTGAAAAAGTATTTGGTGTGATAAATAAAAGAGTTTCTGCTCAATTAAAAGCTTTTTTTCATCTCACCAATATATGTCTCTAGTGAAGTTCTTGTGATTCAAGAACAATGTTTCAAAATTGGTTCATATTTATAGAACTTCCAAGAATTTGAGTAGTGTGGTTGTCAATAATGGGTAGAATTGGTGAATGTTACACGTGTGTTAAGTGATCACTTCAACCAGCTTATGACGGTCGTCAGCCCCGTGAATGGCCAGACTTCCTTATTCTTCGATGAGATGTCAAAAAATAATATGACATTGAAAATTATCCAATCATTCTAATAAAGTACTAAGATTTATTATTCTGGCGATTAAACTACTAATTTTCGTCAGCGGAGATTATTTTTTTTTCAAAACTTTTAATTAGATTTATTAGATTTTATCTACGATAATGTTTTCACTGCTGGATTTGTGATTCATTCAAACTTTGATAATTACGAATACGACTCTTAGACAGCGAAATTTATCATGATCGATCCAAACATAATTACTAAGTACTAAGTATCTTAATTACGATCAATATTTTTTTGCTATTTGGATATTTTAGCTCAGAAATTTACCAAAAGTGGACAAGGAAATGAACTTATTATACTTAGTATACAAGGAAAGGAACTTCAAACTATAGATTTTTTTGTAAACAAACTACCTAACCACCAAAACGCTTCTTAATAGTAATGGGCAGAGAAAATAGAACGCCAAGCCAATCCGTCTGCATCCTCATACAAACCCGCCATTTATTCCGACACTTGATCACCTAAAATATTTGAAACACTTGATCATTCCAAATTTTCCTCGGTCTTTCTTTGCTTTGCTACATTTCGCTTACTCCTTTCAAAGACTTCATAAATCAAAAAACTTGATTTTTCAGGAGAACGTTTTTAAAGTTTAAAAATATAATAAAACGTATAAAAAATAAATATCAAGCCATTTACTGATTACTGTGCAACAGATCTTTTAAGGTAAAACCTGAAGGTTTTTTCTCCATTTGAAAAATATTTAGTTTATTAAAAAAAAATTAAACAATACCCCTTCTTCAAAATGCAAAAACAACACCTTCTGCCCTGTAGCGGGTAAATATTAAGTTTAAAATATTCCTCTTTTGCTGGGATATAGTACGTTTTCTGGGCATTTCGAAAACATGCACAACTGAAAATGGACGATTTTTTATTTATGACGTTCTTGAAAAGAGTGAGCGATTTGCCTCCTAAGTATGTTTCACTGTTCTTTCTTCACTCGTTCATTCTACACGTCCAAACCATCTCAACACGCATTTCTTAATGTTATCGATAATGCTTATCTCAGGCATGCATTCATTTCCTATGTTATCATTCAAGTATCTATAATACATTGTTTTGCTGCACATTTATCTCATGGATCCCATTTTGATTGCATTTGGTCTAACTATTTTTATCCTTTGTCTGCTAATTTAATGCTTTTCTTCCCTTTATATTAATTTGTACCAGAACACCCATTTCATGTCTAGAAAACTTCTTCTTAAATATATATATATGATTTAAAAATATTGCACACATTATTCACTTTTGTCACCAGTGCCTCATCTGTTCTTTGTCGACAAGAAATACAGCATCATCAGCATACAAAAGGCAACAGACAGTCAAATTGTTCGTTTTTGCTTCAATATTTGAATCTTTCAGTTGTTTAATGCAATAACTACTTATTTATGACAAAAAAACCATAATAAACAAAAAATAAAACAAACATTAATAAAATAAAACTGTTTTTACACAAAAAGTAGAAAAAACAATATCTAGAATAGCTGAAAACGCAAAAAAATAAACCTCGCGCAATAAATCTCCCATTCAGAGTTTAATTAAAGAGTCAGAAGATTACGTTTGCTTGGTGCAGAATTTAATATCCTTGTGGGATTGAGTTTATGTTGCAGAACATTCCTGTCCATATTAAAAACAAAGAACATAGTTAATTATCTGCGAACAAGGGGTTGAACTTAAATGCGGATAAGTGGAACTTTCAGGAAACACTCGAAGAAAATTGTAACGCCCAAGGTTGGAAATTCAAGCATTATCAAGAGCACTATATTTCGGGGTTATGAATCATACTACAATCGGTTATTATTTAAATTATATATACTTGAACAAAATAAATGTATTTACTTTTTTTTAAATATTAATAGCATTGTTTATTTTGTGTAATACCACTTTAAATAAAATATATTTTTACGTTTAAATTGATAATAATTAATGAATTAAACAAAATTTAAAGTAATATTCTTTTATACAAGCACTGTTTGCACTTTAATTTAAAAAAGTAAGGTTAAGTAAGGTTAAAAAGTTTTTCAACATTTAAAAAAATAAAAAATATTGGTGTTTTTATTATTAAAATATTAAATATACTTATTCTATGAGACTAAGCACCTCATAATTAGAAATAAGTTTTCAAATTGTAGTAGAGTGGGTTCGAACCGAGAAACTCTGACTCAAGAGTCAGCATCACTAACTACGGGACCACAAACCGACTTACTAATCTGTTTTTTGTTTGTTTGATATATTGCTTCAAAGCAATAATCCATCCAATGTACATACATTTGTCCTGTACATGAAAATTAAATAAATTATTACAAAAAATGGTAATCAGTTTGTTTTTTAATTGTTTTTATTTTATTTTGGATTAAGTTTCCCCATCGCAATCGGTTGATTAAATGACAATTAAAGATAAATTTACGGTTAAAATTTTTTTCTTAAACATAACCATTCAAATATATTTTCAACAAAATATTTGTCTGGAACAATAAATATGATAAAAAAAAAACAAACAGAAAACATTGTTTCTCGAATGTTTTTCGCAGATACTTTGTGGCACATTTTATAAACCTTATAAAATAAAACATATTTATTTTAAACACTTTTTATTTGGATAAAATGTACCAATAAAAAGTGGTTAAAACAAAGTTCTTTCGTTTTATAAAGAAAACATAGTATTTGATATTTTTTTTGAGAAGTAAAAAGACTTTGTATTTTGATCCACTCACAAATCCCTCACTCCTTTCAAGAACGTCATAAAACAAAAAGCTTGATTTTTCAGGAGAACGTTTTTAAAGTTTAAAAATAAAACACAATATATTAAAAATAAATATCAAACCACTTATTAAACTTTTTACTATGCAACAGATCTTTTTATGTAAAACCTGAAACCTTTTGGGTTTTTCTCCATTTGAAAAGTATTTAGTATTTTTTTTTAAATAATTAAAAAATAACATTTCTTCAAAACGAAGAAACAACATTTTCTGCCCTGTAGTGGGTAAATATTAAGTTAAAAATTTGCCTGTTTTGCTGGAATACAGTACATTTTCTGAGCATTCCGAAAACATGCACAACCAAAAATTGGCGATTTTTGATTTATGACGTTCTTGAAAGGAGTGAGCGAAATGTGAGTGGATCAAAAAAAAGTCTTTTTATTTCTCAAAATAATTTATCAATATGATCCACAAAGTTAATGCTTTCAATATTCGAAACACATAGTATTTTATTTGAAATACTAGGTTAAATATAAATACGCATGTATCAAGATGAGTTGATGTTATTTTCATGATTTGTACACCAAACTTACAAAGTTATCTACTTCCCGTTTATACAAAGGATTAAACAGTGCTAGTTGAAAGTTCTCAAGTATTTCGCAGATGGGAAATCCAAGAGTTAATTAAACACGAGAAAGGCAACTATCTCTTAAAATTGAATTAGTTTTAACAAGATTTTACATCCTCCACTATTATATATTCCACGTTCGTGATCATTTAAAATTTAAATACCTAGATTTAAATGGAAAACTTTACAAACATTCTGAGTTAATTATAGCAAGTCAGATAATGCATGGTAATTGGCATTAAAGTATTATTTTTGCTTGATAATTGAGTAGGAACGTTTGTATACTTTAATAGGTCTCATTGTTGAAGGTTTTCCATTAGGCCAGTGATGCCGAATCTATAACCAGACAGTGACGCACGCAGGTCATAGAAATGACACACGTCTTCTTTTTCTTCTGCTTCTGATTGGTTTAGACCATGTAGTCGGTTTTTAGATATCTTATTAAAAGACAATAAAAAATATTAAAAATATAAAATATATGTACCGAATGTCGCATAATAATAATATCCAAGTGGTCATTGACAAGCTAATTTTCTTTTACATGTCATGCATATACAAATATGTATAAATATGTGTATCTTTATATGGTAAATAAATTTATAAAAGTATCTTTATAAATAAATAAAACTTAAACATGAATTTTAACCACCTTTTGGTACTATATATTTTTCCATATATATTTTTAGACATCTCATCAAAGATGTAGAAAAATATGGAAGTCTGGGTATTTGCGGGGCTGACGACCGTCATAGGCTGGTTTAAGTGATCACTTTACACACGTGTATCATTCACCAATTCTACCCATTATTGACAACCACACTACTCAAATTCTTGTAAATTCTATATTTATGAACCAATTTAGAAACATTATTCAAAAAACAAATTAAACACTTGAATATACCACTTTAATGAGTTTTATTTATAAATACGACTTAAAACTTACAGATGTTTTTATCTTCTGGTACAAATTAAAACTGTACAAATCAAACATTTTTCTTGAATCACAACTTCACTAGAGACATATATTATTGAAATGAAAAGAAGCTTTTATTGAGCAGAAACTCTTACACTATTTAAATTTTTGGAAGTTCTTGAAAATAACTCCTGTAAGTGGGGATAATCCAGATTTTTGTGAACAAGTATTTGGACACACTCAAAATATTATAAATATATTTTTCCAACTGGTTTTGACGGTAACAATGTTATCTTTAGAAGCAGATACGATAGGTTACGCATTTATTCCTGAAGATGAAAAGGAAGTTGTCAAAACCAGTAAGAAAAAAGGACCAAAACTAAACTTTGTATTAAACGATGTTTCAGTTTTATTTATTTTATATTTTTTGTAAAATGTGCCACATAATACTTATTAACGAAAAACATTTAAAAAGGATAAAGTAAGTTTAAAGACAAAAAGCTTCATGCTAATAAATAAATGGACTTTATTAAAAAAAAATTAACTAAGCAAACATCTTGATCATAAATAAAAACATAATTTGTGGATATTTTCGACTCCAACATAACTTCGTACTAATTTTTCAAACTTTCAATTTTTCAACTCAAAGCTACTTGTAATGAAGTCAAAAAGATGTAGCGGAGGAAAAAGTCACAGAATTAGATTATTTTACCAGAATACGGACTAAGAAGTTGGCAATAAACAAATTTGGGCATCGAACTCGCAACAATGATCAAAGTTGACAACTCAATCATCAAACAACGACGGGCAATCAGAACAAAATCGAAAAGAGACATACAATCGCAGGCAAACTTTTCCTCACAAAGTGAGTTTATCGATTCCATCCGACGGATGTGTTACGATATCAGGAAGCAGAGTGGAAATGAATGTAGTGCCAGTAGATATTAGTGTCGAATTTCGAAATCCTACGACTTTATTCGATCATTTTTTTCAGAATTTTTTCAGTTCTCCACTTCGACATTTATCCAAATACAATACATATTTTTTCGCTTCAATAATATCATATTACAGTACAAGCTCGCAAATTCAAAAGAAAAAGCAAAACGCAAGCGGGTCGTTTGGATAAGGGAATCGTTCGGATTATTGAGTGTTTTGAGAAAAATAAGAGAAAAAAGGAAATCTTAACAAAGATGAAGAAGTTCGTGGAAATCTGGGCATTTAAAGGTCTAACAACCTATCATAAGTGATTACTTTATACGCGTGTAATACTTGCTATTCTACCCATAATTGACAACCGTAATGCTCGAAATTTCGAAAATTGTATATGTATCCTACAATTATTTTTACACCTTCTTTCACATGTGAATTTTCAGCAGCATCTACGGTTGAGTTGATTAAGTTGTTTTTTTAGAAGAGACCCATGAAATGTATAATTTAACCAGTGAATAATATCACAATATTTTGATTGTGTCCAAATCTTTGTTCACAAATCTGGTTATGTCCACAAAGTCATTATTTTTTTATAAAACAAATATAGTATTTGAACATTAACATAAACATGAAAATAACATGAACTGTAAACATTTATTTGAATCACAATTTTTAACATATTAAAAAAGAAAAATATTTTGCATAGACCCACCAAGTCACATTGTGTGTCTTGTCGGTGGAGTTATTTTTTTAATACATTTTAAATTGTTTGTAACCATTTTAACCTAATATACACACAAAAAAGAGAGAAAAATTAAGGATATATACTTTTTACAATTTTCATAAAATTAACTCTTGATCATTTACCCATTCCTTTATTTTGACTTTGTTCCATATTTTATTAGATTCATATAAAATAAAAAAAATAAAAAAACAGAAAATTGGGGTAGCGTGGTTGTCACTCATGAATATAATGGTACATCTTACACGTGTATAAAGTGATCACTTAAATCAGCCATTGAGGTCGTAAGCCCTATAAATACTCTTAATTTTTTATTCTTCTTTATCTATGTTGAGATTTGAATTCAACAGATCAGTAAGTATTATTTTTTCATCAATGAAATGATGAGATGTGAAAAATTAATACTAACTGTTAACTAACATATGAAGAAGAATATGGAAGTCTAGGCATTTACGGGGATGACGACTGTCATAGGCTGGTTTAAGTGATCACTTTACACACGTGTAACATTCATCAATTCTAATCATTATAGACAACCAAACTACTCAAATTCTTGGATGTTCTTTATATATGAACAAATTTGAAACATTGTTCTTGAATCACTAGAACTTTACTAGATACATCTATTGGTGATATGAATAAGCTATTTATTGAACAGAAACTCTTTTATTAGTATGTGAGGTCCAAATCCTGGATTATAATCACATATGTGAGAAACGCCAGAAAATACAATTTTTTTTTTTTTTTATTTTAGCTTATAATTTGAAAATAGCAAATAATATGAAAAATAACTTCTATAATTGGAGATAATCCAGATTTGTGAACAAGTATTTGGACACACTCAAAATGTTGTAGAACAGTTAGTCGTGTATAATATTATATGGCATTTTCTAAGTATGTATTCTATTCAATGATCCAATTTAATAATTACAACTTCAGCTTATTAATAAATGAACAGTGTGTGTTTAAAGGGTTGAGTGAGCTTTTCCTGAAAAAAAGTCAAAACTTTCAGTAAAAATGTCAGCGGTCTTAAGCGGTTATTCAATAATTCATATTTTCCAAAGTTTTCAGGATTTAGGGAATTTTTCAGGATGGACACTGATTTTGAGCAAGTTTTATGGAGCTAGGCTTATCTTACAGATGAAGGCCATATCTCACAAGTCTAGTCTGTTACCCGTGGAGGCTGTATATCACTGGATCCGTTTCCGTTCAGGACTTCCATTAATGCTCATCCCTCTTACTAGAGCTTCCGGCCCAACAGGGTTGACAAAAATGATAAAAAAGCATTTACCTATAAGTCAAATCAATTGGAAAAAAGGATTTATGATATAAAATAAGGGGAAAACAGAAAACACATTTTCTACTTCAGTTGAGTTTATGATAAATTAGACTTTCTATTTGGTGAAGTGGTTGGTATCTTATTTATAATACATGAGGTTTTAGATTCGATTATCGGTGGGATCAAAACACGTTTAAAATAAAGAGAAATATTGGTGTTTTTATTATTTACCAAAATATTTCAATTTCTAACTATTTATGTGAGTCTAATCGGCTTCGTCTTCTTCTTCATCTTATTGAAGGCTATGTGGCCTGTTTTTACGAGGGATTAGCATCCTGCGATGTCGATTCCCAGCTACCGACCCATCTTTTTGGTGGTCTGCCCGGAAGTCATCTACCATGGGGTTGGCCGTCTCAGATGCACATACCATTATCTCCCTCGTTGCCTTCCCCACCTAACAACATCTTCCCTGATCCTGGCGTTTCTTATTCTATCTCGAAGACTCTTGCCCGATATGCTTCTTAGAGTCTTCATTTCCAACACTCTAAGCGCGTTTTTTGTGCCAACGGTGTCCGTTCTACTTTCGATCCCGTACGTCATAATGGGTCGGACACAAGTTTTGTAAATCTTGATTTCCTAAGCGGCTCATTATTAGAAATAGGTATCAAATTGTGGTAGAGTGGGTTTAAACCGACTCACTATCCGCAACACTAACCACGGGACGACAACCCGACTTCACTAGTCTGTTTTTGGTTTGTTGAAATATATTGCATCTAAGTAATAATCCCGCCAATGTACACACATTTTTTTATGTTCAGTAAATGCCAATACATTTATAAACCTTCTACGTAGTGAAGTGGTTAGATCTTTTTTTATAAAATATGGAGTTTTGGATTTAATTATTGGTCGGATCAAAACATGTCTTAAGTATTTTTTTAAGACACAGATGAATCAAAGTAATGGTCATCATGATTAACTTATTAAAGGTGACTCAAATTGAGATGAGACATCTTTCGTTTTAATATATTCTTATATGGTATCTTCTCAGATGGTATTCTAAGCGTCTATGGCATTTGGCTGACTTAAGTGATCACTTTTTATGTATAAAATGTATTACAAAATAATATTGTTTAATATTTACTCTGGTCCGACAACTGAAGCGCAGGGTTGATCACCTTTCTTTCCTACATTCAATGATCAAGATGACACCGCTTATATACAATGCAGGAACCTATGCACCATTGAGTGCAAGTTAGGGTGAGAGGAAATAAGAATATTTGTAACAAGTTATTTTAGATATACATATATAAATAAATATATATTTTTTTTACTTTATAAAACTAAACAACTTTGTTGTAACCACTTTTTTATTTTATTTTTTGGCATCTCATCAAAGATGAAGAAGAATATGGAAGTCCGGGCATTTACGGGGTTAATGACCGTCATAGGCTGGTTTAAGTGATCACTTTACACACGTGTAACATTCACCAATTCTACCCATTATTGACAACCACACTACTAAAATTTTTGGAAGTTCTGTATATATGAACCAATTTCGAAACCTTGTTCTTGAATCACTAGAACTTCCCTAGAGACATCTATTGGTGAGATGTAAAGAAGCTTTTTATTAAGCAGAAACTTTTTTAAAATTTTTACTTATAATAAAAAAAAGTGGTTTTAACAAAGTTGTTTAATTTAATAAAGTTAAAAATGTGCCACAAAGTATCTGCGGAAAACATTCAATACATTTTTATTTATCCTTACTTTTGAAGAAATGATTTCGCGGAAATAGGAAGCAGCTAGATATTTTTGTATACCTTGTGTTCAGGAGCTAAGTAACACATTTATTGGATATCAAGTTTTTTTTCTTCTCTAGTTACTAAGTTTAGTGTAGTTAAAATACTTTAACTTTCATTAAACATTTACTAAAAAAAATAATGGACTGTCTTGTGATATGATTAATTATTATTTTAAAGAAGAATTAGATGGATTTCTTTATTTTTGCTTTTTTTGGCAACCTTGTTTAGGGGATTTGAAGCCAGTGCATAAACAGCTTATGGCACAGTTGGATGGGATCAAGAGTATGAACTTTGTGTACACACTATTGTACGCTTTAATGCCTAACCGAAAGGGTATGTAACGCGAGTGTGTTCTATAGTTTCCTTGGTAGAAGACGTACTTGACTTTATAATGATAATGAAGACTTTGTTAGGATCCATCTTCAAACCCTTCTCTTCTTCTCTTCTTATTCACACCCCAATGGTGCATAGGGCACTGAATTATATAAACGCAGTGCTATCTTGATCGTTAACTCACGAATGAAGTTTGATCAGACCAGCCCAGGGTAGCCTTTCATTCTTGATCTTCTTTAAACCCTTATCTGCACCCCAATGGTGCATAGGGCACTGCATCATATAAACGCAATGCTATCTTGATCGTTGACACACGAAGGAAAGGTGATCAGCCATCCGCTTCAGGTACCAGTCCACGGAAATATTGATTACATATTAGAAAAAAAAAATGTTTATTTTATCCCCCTCAGTGGGAATCGAATCCGGGACGTTCAGAACGGTAGCCAAGCGGTGGGCAATATTTAATTATTTTAATAAAATATATTCTTATTATCATGATATCCTTATGCGCCTTCAAAATGTGGGTTAAATAAATTATTTAAAATATTTCTGTATGGAAAAATGGTATTTTCTGTTTTTTTTAGTAGTTAATTGACTAAAAAACACGAGCCCTTCGGTTATTTTGCCTTTAGAAAAATTCCCATACATACCCATAGAAATAGTTTATTTTCCTCAACATCCAAACTGAAAGTACCAGACTTGCATGTTTTAAGTTTTAACAAGAAAATTTTGTTACGAAACTACAAATTAGCCATCCCGGAGGCTAAAACACATAGATCCTGGAATAATGGGATGAATGTCGGTCGACAAAAGAGATTCACAAACAAAAATTTAATTGAAAAAACGACCGATGAATTAGGATACCATTTAAAAGAAAAAGACAGATTGTAGTTTCATTATTAGTTGGAGTATGTTAAATGATTGAAAAATGACGATGGCATTATTTAATGATTTGATTTTAAGTTAATGGAATAAAATGATGACTTAAGTATAAAAATCCAACACTCATATTTAAAATACAACTTTTGAGTTTGTAACTGTTAACAAGTATTAGAAATACATATCGCCCACTCCTTTCAAGAACGTCATAAAACAAAAATCGTCAATTTTGAGTTGTGCATGTTTTCGTGATGCCCAGAAAATGTACTATATCCCAGCAAAAGCGGCATATTTTTAACTTAATATTTACCCGCTACAGGGCAGAAAGTGTTATTTTTGCATTTTGTAGAAAAGGTATTGTTTAACTATTTTTTTAAATATACTCAATATTTTTCAGATGGAGAAAAAATATTCAGGTTTAACCTAAAAAGATCTGTTGCATAGTAAAAAGTTAAATAAGTGGCTTGATATTTATTTTCAATACATTGTATTTTATGTTTGAACTTTAAAAACGTTCTCCTGCAAAATCAAGTTTTTTGACTTATGACGTTTTTGAAAGGAGTGAGCGATATGTCTTACAACATTTTGAGTGTGTCCAAATACTTGTTCACAAATCTAGATAATCTCCAATTAAAGGAGTTATTTTTCATATTATTTTTTGACATCTTATCAAAGATGAAGAAGAATATGGATATGTGGGGATTTACGGTGAAGTTCTAGTGATTCAAGAACAAGGTTTCTAAATGGGTTCATATACATATATAGAACTTCCAAGAATTTGAGTACTGTGGTTGTCAATAATGCGCAGAATAGGTGAATGTTACACGTGTGTAAAATGATCACTTAAACCAGCCTATGACGTTCGTCAGCCCCGTTAATGCCCAGACTTCCATATTCTTCTTCATCTTTGATGAGATGTCAAAAAATAATACATTTTCTTCATCAATAAGTTTATTTACTTAAAAACTGTTTGCATTTTCACATGTTGATGAGAACATCTGTGGTTTTCGAAACCATACGTGTTCTATCTCTCGTTCTGTAGGAAATCTTTTCCTGGTTCAGAATTTCATCTTTTAATTCGTTTCGCATCAACCTTTAGTTCGACAATCATCAGGTTTTTTTACCTTTTTTAAATTTAAGTTTTACTTAGTAAATACCACTATTTCTTCACATCGCTCACTCCTTTCAAGAACGTCATAAATCAAAAATCGTCAATTTTCAGTTGTGCATGTTTTCGGAATGCCCAAAAAATGTACTACATCCCAACAAAAGAGGCATATTTTTAACTTAATATTTACCCGCTACAGGGCAGAAAATGTTGTTTTTGCATTTTGAAGAAAATGTATTGTTTAATTATTTTTATACATAAATTAAATATTTTTCAAATGTAGAAAAAACTTTCAGGTTTTACCTAAAAAGATCTGTTGCACAGTAAAAAGTTCAATAAGTGGCTTGATATTTATTTTTAAAACATTGTGTTATATTTTTAAACTTTAAAATCGTTCTCCTGAAAAATCAAGTATTTTGATTTATGACGTTCTTGAAAGGAGTGGGCGACATGCATAATGACACGTGTTTCGATGGTTCCGGATCATTTTCAAACACTGAATGCTGGATGCATCGAAACATGTATCACATTATATTTAAAGAAATAGTGGTATTAACCAATTGAAACTTAAAAAAACATAGTTCTATCCACAAAGTGACTCCCCAATATTGATGATTTTTTTTACTTTGCAGCTGTTCCAATCAGGAATCTAGAGCTACTGTGGAAACACTAACTCAAGTTTTTTTTAAACCAGAAAATGCGTTGTCTTTCTATGTTGGGTAAACTTATATTTCGATTTGCTCTCCCCACGCTTTTAATTGACAAGGTCCTATTTTTTTTTTTTAAATTTCAATAATATTTTCTCTTGAATATCAACCGACGGCAAAAATGTAGAAAATAATTCATCTCCTATTTTCCACAATCCATGTTCAAACCGAATATTCCACTTTTACGTTATATGAAATTAAAGTATGTTTTACGAGGAAACTTTAATCGCTAAAACGTAACATTAAATTAATTTGCAAATTATTCATAGTTTATATTTATTACTTCAAAATATGTATGTACATTTCAAAAGAACATTTGAAGTAAGTAAATTTCCTAAAGAGAACTGTTATAAAATTAAACTTACTTAATGTTTCTATTGTAATTGGGTGAAAATAACTCTAAACGAATTTAAGTGAAAATTTTAAATATCTGACATTAGTATTTAAATTAAACGTTATCGTAAAATAAATGGCTTTATTTTCGGAATGATGAAAATTTTTTTTGTTATTTTCATATAGTTTTTTATAAGTTGTTTTTAACAAATTGCTGAGATTCATGAAATGTATAGAACATTTTCTTCCTGGCTCTATCACTACTTTTCTAATGGGCAACGTCACCTTGGCTATGCCTTTGAATCATATTTTCTTTCTGCAGCATCCATGATTTTTTTGGTCTTCTTCTAGATATTTTTCGAGAAACGATCAGTTTTTCTGCATCCTGTGTAGCCATACCATCTTAATTGTCTTTCTACTTACTTTAATATAGATGCTTGTTACACCCAGGCTTCTATGAACTCTTCATTTAGTCTCTAAGGGACACTAATGCATACAGTGCATGAATTTGGTTGTATTTTTCATATTTCTAGCTCTACACATATATTACCATTTGATATTAAAACTTTCAGCTAGAAAAAAATATTAACTGAAAAAAAAACGTTCAAGTAAAATGGAACAATCTCTAAAGTGTGGCTGAAAAAGTAACGGTTATCCACTGGCCACATCTCTAGTTTTTTTATATATTTTTCTTTGTATAGATAACTCGTTTCAAAGTTTGGCAACTTAAAGAAATTAAAAGTTTATTTTTTCTACTACTGGAATGGAAACATACACATAAACATCTAAAATGAAAAACAAAATATCCTACTCCATCTTATTTCTTTTATCATTTCGAAAACTACATTATCATGTTCATTTATTTAAGCGTCAGAATAAGAAACGAAAAACCGTTTATTTTAAGAGAGTTTCCAGAAAACGAGGTTCTATAAACTCACGACCTCCCTCCCTGAGGTCTGTATACCGAGAATCGTTCAATTTTCCTTGAGGGAGTTGGAACCTTATAGTTATTGCGAAAGTCACTTAAGCTACGTTTAAAATACACAAACTCTTAATTTATATTTACGACTGCATGAAATGTATCAAAATTTAAAAAAAAAAAAAAATTAAATGAACTAAATGTTTTTATTAAAAATCTTTATTTTACCTGATGTTGTAAGAAGTCAGTTTTTAGTTATTTAGATCCTACTTAATAATAATTGTTAAAAATAATTGTTAATGATTGTTTGCCTTCATGGTGTAATGGTTAGCGCATGCAGCAACCATGCTACCCCTGGTTCAATTACCAAAAAAGTCAAAATAAATAAAAAATATAGTGTTTTTTCACTCCTATTTGTTACGATAGAATAACGATAAGATATATTTGGAATTATGTTACAACATTTTGAGTGAGTCCAAATACTATTTATTTAGGAGTTATTTTCATATTATTTTTTGACATCTCATCAAAGATGAAGAAGAATATGGAAGTTTGGGCATTTACGGGGATGACGACCGTCATAGGCTGGTTTAAGTGATCACTTTACATGTGTGTAAAGTGATCACTTAAACCAGCCTATGACGGTCGTCAGCCCCGTAAATACCCAGACTTCCATATTCTTCTTCATCTTTGATGACATGTCAAAAAAAAAAATTAGTTCATATAAATTTTGTTTTATGTATTTTTTAAACACATTCATTATTTTTTTTTATCTGATGAATTTATTTATAATTACCACTGTTTATTATCAAAAAACCTCTTAGTTAGTTATTATATGGTATCATTAATTTAGTTAAATTAACCTCAGGGGATTTCCCACGTAAACAACAACAAAAAATGCTTTTAAAATTCATAAAATCGTGTTTTTAACGTTCAGAGGGCTAATATGTATTTTTTATACATGTTTTTTTACAGGTTTCCCAATATGATTCCTCTCCAATTAAAATATAACATAAATGAGTTTAGGTTTTTTTTGATGGCACAATTATTGAAGGTACATTTTGTTGTAGGTATAGCAGTTGTTATAGAAGTTTTCTCAAGCCGAGGGCATATTCAACCATATTTATTTATAAAATTATTTGAAAGAAAATTTATTACGACATGCAATCAAATACGACATGGCCAAATTATGAGATCTATGTCAGATCTAATTACTTCCATTATCTAACAGAAATTTTAAATTATATAAGTTATAATTTTTATGACGTAATTGAAAATGGTAGGAGATAATACCATATTCCAAAATCCTCAATGTTCTTTTGATCATAGGACGTATGTATAAGGTTCTGTTCAATATGTGCCCTTATATCTGAAGACAATAAATTAAATTAATCAAAGGGCATATACATATATTTTACATGTATATAAAACTGATCTTCGTTAAGCTTATCTTGAAAAAATACAAATCAGTAAAGCAAGTTTAATTTAACATTCCGTTCAAAGAGTGTGAACATTGATGTAAATAATAAAACTATTGTAGAGCTTTTTGCACTTTTAATTCATTCATTACCAACATAATCAGATCAACAGATACCATTATCGACACCAAAACAGTCTAATGAAAGTGAAAAAAGCTATATGGTTGTTGTTTTGTAATATACATATTCTATGAAAAGGTTTTTTTGAAGGCATTTTTAACTAATTATTAAACAATCATATATTTTTCTACTTATCTCTTAATACCAAGAGTAGATAAAGCTAGAAAAAGTCCAACTGAAATGGTTTTGCTTTCGTTTGTAGGTATATTCCTAAAATATTTTACTAAAACTACACAACCCTAAAAGGAAGGCATCAACTATTTCGCTAATGGAGGAACTTACTAGAGTAGAGCTTCTTAAAAATTTTCCTTGTCAATAAATGTTTTATAATATGAAATATTTTATAAATAAAATAAGAAATAGGGAAAATTTAAAATATTAATAACACATTAAAAATATATATTTTTACTAAAATGACTGAAAATTTTACATAATATTGTCATTAAATAAACGGTCGTAAGTTAAACGAAAAATTAAAATGATGTTGTAAGGTGTCTCTTAGTATGTAAAATAATTAGAATATTACATAATAAAACCCTTATCCGCACCCCAATAGTGCATAGGGCACTGCGTCATATAAACGCAGTGTTATCTTGATCGTTTACACATGAAGGAAAAGTGATCAGTTCTTCGCTTCAGGTACCAGTCCAGGGTAATATTGAATAAATATGACAGTGAAAAAATCACTTATATTTATTTTACCCCCCTTGGGAATCGAACCCGGGACCTCCAGAATGGTAACCGAGCGTGCTGACCATTACACTACGGAGGCGGACGAATATTACATACATTTGAAAAAGATCTCTTTTGATTATTTTTTTTGTAATAGAATAATAATGGATAATTTAAAACATGCATAATAATGGTGACGTATTTAAATTTAAATTTAAATTTAATTATAAAAATGTAAAAAAAAATAACCCCTAAGTAGACGTTATCCAGATTTGTGAACAAGTATTTGGATACACTCTACTTTAATAATTAAAATGTAACTTTGTTTTGAAATCACTTTAAATATTTTATTATTACTTAATTATAATGTCTACCGGTTTCGAAGCTGACCGCTTCTTTTTCAAGACTGATTAATTCTAAAACACTAACTACTAATGAAAATTCAAAATATTTTAACGGTTATGCAAAGGAACTTGGGTAGATAAGTAGTTACTTCAGCTTTCTTCTTATGTTCAGTATTGAATAAAGGCCTCCCTGTTGGACTTCCATAGTTCTCTGTTAGACATAACTCTCATGCGGTGCAGGCCCTACACTTTTTTTAATGTCATTAAACCATTTTATCTGGGACCTGCCTACGCTTCTGCGTATTTCTGAAAACACTAAAAACATTGTAAATTTCTTGAAGTTATATTTATTCAAAAAAGTTGAAGAACCACTGGAGATAAGCGCAAAGGTAGATTGCGTCCGTTTGGGCACTAATGTTTGGGAGAAATGCATTTCGAAAGTTTGTGGAACTCTAATGTTGCATGTTCCATTTATTTATCGTTAACCCGAGGAGAACTTATCTTAAGAAGTTAAGAAAATCGTTAGAAAATGTTTGTAAGTGGAGCCTTAAATTAAATTATATGTGGAACTCGGTGTAGTTGGGAACATGTTTATGTTTAAACTTTTTAAATTGTTTTTCGCCTTTTAAGCACGTAGAGGAATGCAAGGCAAAAAACCAAAGCTTTTGAATGAATTTAAATGACGATAGATAGTTACTTAATATATATATATATATATATATATATATATATATATATATATATATATATATATATATATATATATATATATATATATATATATATATATATATATATATATATATATATATATATATATGTATACATATATATATACATATATATACAGTAAAATTACACTAGAAGTGCTCTAATTTTATGCTTTTAAAAAAACAAATTGTATGAGTGATGAATTGGTTCGTTTATATGTAAATGTATATATCAAAGGCGTGCATTCCATATAGGCAGACAAGAAGTGCCTATCCTAACTTACCCGTGTGACATGTAAAAGGCAACCAGTACCTACCCTACCTTACTAAGTAGTACCTAGCTTACCTTACTACCTACCTCTACTGTCTACCTTTTTTGATTATTTATGCACGCAAGTGATATAAAAATACATACACACATACATTTTTTACACCTTTATTGAAAAGGGTATCGAAATGTGTAGAATTATTACATTTATTTGTAGTAAATAATTTTATCACGTTACTTTAGAAATTCAACAAACATCATATAGATATCAAAATCATTCGGAGCTAGTAAAAAATCACACTGAGAGGATTTTATGTTGTTGCGTTTTTCAGTAATAGCAAAGAACAATTGGTGATTTATCTCTTTGACACCTTTACACGAGTATACAGTCGAGGCAAGGATAGTGATTTCTGCTATATGTGAGGAAACAAGGCATTGCCCAATTTTCATTCTAGATTTTAATGAGATGTTTCAATTTGACTGTTATTCAATTTTACACCAAGATCGAATGGGGATAGAGCGTTTGATAATTGTGTAATATAACCCAGATGGTAATCCTTCCATACTTAATTTTTTTATATCTTTCAAAAAGTAAAAACAATAATATCAATTGGATAATCCACTTGTAAACCACGTTATGTCAAAAAATAAGTTTTTAGCCAAAAGCACTAATCAGTAGAAAAAAAATAACGTCCATATTTGACATAATCTGCCGTAACTTATTAAGTTACGATTGAAATGGAATAGAATAATCAGTACTCTTGCAAAACTTGCAATACTGATCGACAGTTTACTTTCAAAAATCTCTCAAAGCTCAAATCGGTAGAAAATTTTATTTTCTATCTTTTGCCGCCATTCGATAAAATACTATTTTTTTTTAACATAACGTGGTTTACAAGTGAACTTTTCAATTGAAATTATTGTTTAAACTTTTTAAAAGTTACCAAAGTTATTGATTGTGGCAGGATTTACCATCTGCATTATATTTTTAACAAAACGTGGTTTGCAAGTGGACTACTCAATTCTAATATAGGGTATAACCCCCTTTCAACATGTAAATTTCGTACAGTTAAATAGTATACAAATATTTTAAAGACTCTGTGATTCATGAAAATGTGCTTACGTGTCTTAATCATGAAACACGTGAGGGAACATTACCATACCCTCGTCTTAACAGGACATAAATCTCCATCTCCGCGGTTGGTTACAACCAACATGTTCCTTTAATTTCCCCCAGTGATTAAATTGAAAGTTTGTTTCTTCCAGCTCCTGTCTGGGAAGCTGGCAATGTTTAATCCCACCTTCTAAACAGCGATACATTTACAATAAGGAGAAAATGGTTAAAATTAATTTCATTTATGGCCCCGGAATTTCAGAATCCGATGTAAATACGAAACGGAAATGAATTTATCATCTAACCAGATAATTATTTATCAGCGACTTTTTCGGAGTCAGTGAATTTCTAGAAAATTTATAATATATAATATTAGATTTTTTACTGTGATATTAATTTAATATCACCCTTAACTAGTAGTAACTAGGGCGCAGAATTGATTCCCTTGCCTTCATATAAACAACGATCAAATTAATATTGCATATCTATTCATTGCTGTCCTATGCACTATTGAGTGCGATCAGGGTCTGAATTATAAAAAACTGACTGAATAAAAAACTGGTCTATATCCGTCAATATTTTCATACAATGCGTCTTTCTTTGTAAAGAATTTTCAGTACGTAAATTAATATTTTTAAATTATCACTTTGATCTTTTTATTTTCAGAATTTCATTCAAATTGCGAAAATTAACGAATGATTTTGGACGGATTAAGAATGTGCCTGCCCTAATTGCGTCGCCCATTAAATATCTTCTTTATTCATAATCTTTTCACTTTTTTCAGGCTCGATTCATCTCCCGCGCAGCCCGTATTTGAGTAAGGGGTAATTGAATAAGAAAAACGGAGACTGAAAATAATTTGAGAAAAAAAAACAAATTCAATCGAAAAGGCTTTCACGATTTGCGAAATGAAAAAAAATCTGATTATTGCCGAAAAATTGATTTCAATGAAAACACAATTTGTAAATCCCGTCGTTTTTCACAGTTCCGTTGTGCGCCTTTTTATTTTTTATATTTTCCTTTTAATGATTTTTCGAGTGACATTCGTCGCCTCTTTTAATTTATATTATATTTGTATACAAGCGTAATGTCCCTGTAGTTAAACGCTTGTCGTATATATATATATATATATATATATGTATATATATATATATATATATATATATATATATATATATATATATATATATATATATATACATATATATATAAATATATATGTATATATATATAAATATATATATAAATATATATGTATATATATATATATATATATATATATATATATATATATATATATATATATATATATATATATATATATATATATATATATATATATATATAATATGTATATATATAAATATGTATATATATATATATATATATATATATATATATATATATATATATATATATATATATATATATATATATATATATATATATATATATATATATATATATATATATATATATATATATATATATTCATTCAGGCTGATTCATTACAGAGGTAGGCAGAGAGAATAGAACGCCACAGCAACCTGTCTTTGCGAAACAATCTTTGCCTCTTTTACATTGTTATCGGTGGGTTACGGGTTATTTACAAGTATCTATCTCTCTGCTAAAAAAATTATATACGAATACATATGAATGATTTACAGAATTTATAGAATCCTCAATAATTTGAATAGTGTGGTTGTCAATAATAGGTAGAATTGATGAATGTTACACGTGCGTAAAGTGATCACTTAAACCAGCCTAGTCGCCAGCCCCGTAAATACCCAGATTTACATATTCTTCTTCATCTTTGATGAGATGTCAAAAAATAATATGAAAAATACAATTTGGTAGACTGTGAAAATCAGTGTTAAATTAATATATTTAAAATATAAATTCAAAGGGAGTTCTACAAAATAAACGCCAAATCAATAAATAAATAAAAAGGATTAAGCCAACAAAACAGTTTTCAAAAATACATATTATCTTTTTCTAAATATGAATGATGTTTGGATATTATCGATTTGTTTTATATCACTAGCTACAAATTAACTACCGCTATGTTGAACAAAATCTCATTGGATATTGATCTGTTCCATGTGTCTGAAGGAGTTTTCCGAAGCAAGATTGTTCTACACCTTTAGCAATAGTTCTTGCATATTTTAGATTTTTGTATGTATTTAATGTATACGCTTTAATTTTTTTTTAGTTTGTAATGTATATGTTAATTAAAAATAAATAAATTGAATTGAATTGATTTGAAATTCGTTTCTGAGGTATTGCATTAAATATTAAGTAGTTTTATTTCTTTTTTTGGGTTTATCTTTACAAAAGATTTGCTTTAGATGGATGTAATGGGTGAAATTGAGTGATGCCGATTTTTTCCATCGACTGGGATCAATTCGCTTTTATAAATTACATGTTTGAAAAGTTTATAGGGGGAATTCGTGTATTAGGAATACTGGGCACGTTTGTGAAGTTGAAAATCGCGAATTCAGCGCCCCCGTAAGGATGCCTTTTGGAAGAGTCCTAAAGAGGAGCTGCAAAGAAATGCACTTTCAAAGGAATGCACCTCCGTCATTTGCCTTTCTGAGCGAACTCGTTCAGACAGAATACTCTGAAACCTTCCCATCGACTCGGATTGGATCTCAAATAAGCAATATGTGAAGTAATCTGATTTCAATTCGATGAAAAGGAATTCCTAACTAAAATCCGAGTTAATTTAACTATTACATTCCTGTATTGATATCTAAACGAAAATTAAGGAGAATGTGGAAAATTTTAATTTTAGTTTCCAAATACTTGTTTACAAATCTGGATTTTCTCCAATTATAGGAGTTATATTCATATATTTTTTTGACTTTTCATCAAAATGAAGAAGAATATGGAAGTCTGGGCATTTGCGGGGCTGACGACCGTCATAGGCTTGTTTGAGTGATCGCTTTACACAAGTGTAAAATTTATCAATTCTACCCATTATCGACAACCTATAGATGTCTCTAGTGAAGTTCTAGTGATTCAAGAACAACGTTTCGCAATTGAATCTTATATATAGAACTTTCAAGAATTTGAGTAGTGTGGTTGTCAATAATTGGTAAAATTGGTGAATGTTACACGTGTGTAAAGTGATAACTTAAACCAGCTTATGACGGTCGTCAGCCCCGTAAATGCCCAGATTTCCATATTCTTCTTCATCTTCTATGATTTTTCAAAAAAAAAATACCTGGTGATATAAGGTAAGAATGTAAGGCTGAGATAAGCATTTTCAAAATATCATAAATTGGCGTTTAAATTGTAGAACTCCTTTTAAATTTATATATAAAATGTTAAAATCAAACACTGATATTTTGAGTCAATCAAGTTGTATTTTATTGTTTAAAAACACATAAAAACACGAATGGCATTAATTTGAAAATGCCATAACTAGGCGAAATATATTTCTAATGTGTTTTATAATAATAAAATACAGCCTATTAGACTCAAAAACTCGGTGTTTGATTTTAACATTTAATAAATAAATTATCAATAAAATTTTAAAAAGTTTGTATAGATGGTTGGAATTTTTTATTTTTATTTTTTTTAAAGATAAATATTTGTGTTATATATAATATCTCTTTTTAGTTTATAAAATTCAACATCACCCATCAATGAAATGCTTTCGCTAAAATATATTTATTTGCTATAACTGAATCAGTGCACCATTCACTCTGTTCCCAGCATTCACTGTGCTTTCTATATCTTTATCAATCTTTCGTTAAAATTATTTGGTACGGTTCTAAAACACCATATATACAGTATCGAACAGAATAATTGAAATACAACTTTTTGTTGTATATTCGTAAAAAATTGTAAAATTATTTATTAATAAGTTATATCACAAATTCATATTCAATATCATCTCATTTGAGCTAAGTCAAAGATTTTACTTTTCTTGGCATCTATTATATAAGATTTTGGCACGTGGATGCCATTTTTTTTTGTCTCGAAACCATTACCTGAATTATGGACAAGATGAGCTTTTCCACCGTAGTGCGACCAATTTTGGAGAGCCGATTCTTACAGATTGCCGATAGATTTTCAATTAGGCTTATGTCTGGCAAAATATTTGACCAGTCCAATACTGTTCATTGTTTTTTTGTGAAAAATTTCATATTTTTATTTATTACCATATTTATAAATATACAAATATTTAATTACCATTTGACCTTCGTTTTTGTATCTCTGGTAGGGTTTTTTCTTATTGGGTGATACTTCTCGCTATTCATCATCTCAGTCACTGAAAGAGCAGCCCATGTTCATAATATGAGGAACACCCCTAAAAAAATTTTTTAGAGGGTGTTGAAAATACTAAAAAAAGTTTTGTTTCAATTTAACTATTCGATACTTACATAAGCAAAATAGATGAGTAAAGGTAATTATATTTTTGAGATAGAAGATCCAATATTAATTACGTTGTTTTACTAAGGGCAAACAATTTCTGCCAATCAAATAATTTCTTGCGTATTTGCTTTTCGTAATATTGTTTACCGCAAATTGGCGGTCTGACGCCGAACGACAAAATGAATTCAGAATATCAGATATAAGCAATTTTCAAATGAAGGGGGTAATTCTACGAAAACTAATTGTAAATCATTCTGTCAATCTGTGGGAAGCCAAGAATTTTTCTTAATAAATATTTATTTTAGTTCATTATTAAAGATAGAAATCAAAATATAAATAAAACATTTAAGTTTTACTCGGTAAATACCACTTTTTCTTAAAATCCATTGTGACATGCGTTTTAAAATGAACATGGTCGAAAATGGTGCGTGGTGCATCGAAACACGTGTCACAATAGATTTTAAGAAATAGTGGTATTTACCAAGTGAAACTTTAATTGATAATGGATAGATTACCACATAGTCTCTGCTGAATCGATTATTGAAATTATATTCATTTTATTATTAAAAGCATTTACTTTATGGTCAGTCATTTTTACAAAATGTTAGTAATACAAGTTTCAAACAAATCTCCAAAATTTTGTCTACCGGTTACGAGATGTGCCCATCTCTTCGTCAGGTATTATAACAATACTATCCGTCACTAGCTTAACACTTTTCGTACACTTAGAACCGAACAAAAGTTTAACCACATTCGTTTTTGGTCTACCCTAGGACCAATATGCACTAAAAAGCGTCTAGCACACGCTAAGGATATTTGTCAAACATGTATTTGCAAATTTAAAATGATGTTTTCAGATGATTATAACATACACACATTTCATAAACGTCTCTGATTGAAACAAATACTCAACTCAACCATATGTGGTACCAAGAGCGACAACACAAAGATCTAGCATGGTGTCAATTGAAGCACAAATACAATCGAAGGCCATCCAAATAAAATAATCTCTACAAGATAAAAACTTTCTCAATTCATCATAAATGGCCCTTGTGAATTCATATGATATATCTAGAAGTTGATACTAAGAATTTGAGTAGTGTGGTAGTCAATCATGAGTTATCATTTAACCAGCCTGTGACCAATCATAAGCCCTGTAAAACCCAAACTAATAAAAGATCGTAAGCCTTGTAAATGCCTAAGCTTCCGCTTCCATATATTCCATCAGCTATGAATATAAAAAAAAATTACTGGTGAATATTAAAAATTAATTTTAAGACAGTTTTGTATTTAAATAATATATTTTTGTAAGGGTTATTGTAAAGTCTACTTAAGTAAATCTAAAAAAAGGTTGTACAATAAAATACACTGTTCCTTCATTCTCCTGTTTTTATTCCTAAAGCTGTATATTTCCCAGAAGACTTAGCTTTGTCCCCTAAGGTTAAGTAAAGCTACGTCAGTAGTAACCTTTTGTTAGCGGCGTTCTGTGTTTTATTGGATTCAATATCTAGCTCTGCCGCTGAAGGTACTAAGCGC
Source organism: Brachycentrus maculatus (assembly GCF_059751285.1). Classification (NCBI taxonomy): domain Eukaryota; kingdom Metazoa; phylum Arthropoda; class Insecta; order Trichoptera; family Brachycentridae; genus Brachycentrus; species Brachycentrus maculatus. The sequence continues at coordinate 550,883 of NW_028281210.1, forward strand.
ACAGGGGGTATCTACATAACAAATGAAACCGAGACCAGGAATTCAATAACTAGTTGTTTCCAATTGAAAACTTCGAGTTTGCATTTATTTATTTGAAATAAAAATACAAATTTTCTATAGAAGTTCTGAATAAAAATGTAAGGGAATAGATTAAGTTTTTACGCGTTTATTTTCCGTATTCAGAAGTAACGTAAGTACTTGACCAAGCATTTAAAAAAAATCTAGTAAAATACTGAATAAAAATGTAAGGGGACAGATTTAGTTTCTCCACGGTTATTTTCGGTATTTTGAAATTACGTAAATATTCGACCTTGTGTGTGAAAAAAAAATACAAGAAAAACACTGAATTAAAACGTAACGGGAAATAAAGATAGAAAGATTGTTATTGACGTATTCAGAAGTTACATTAATATTTGACCTTGTATTTGAAACGAAACTATTATAGAAATATTCTGAATGATAATGCTAAGAGATTTTAAGAAAAGTGTTTTTCGTATTTTATTCCAAAGTACCCTGAATTGAATATCTTGACAATGGTTTTATATCTGAAACATTGCTCTCCAGTTATTTTAATCAGTAAAAAAGGTTCATTTTTGTACTTTTCATTTAAATCTCCATTATTTATGAAGGTTTAAATGAAAAGTACATTGTTACGGAAGAGCAACGTTTCAAATACAAAACTGACCCTTGAAATAAGTAAAAATATAGTTTTGTGATGAACCACGCCCCTAACTGTCGTAGGTCGGGATAGCAGGTAATAAGTAGTAGGTAAAATCCATCAAAATACGATACAATCCGAAAAGATTGCAAGAACTCATATTTAAAGGATAAACGAATTCTGTAGGGGGTGCCTAGTACATTTAGCCACCACTGTTTATTTATACACACACACACACATATATGTATATATATATATATATATATATATATATATATATATATATATATATATATATATATATATATATATATATATATATATATGTATATATATATATATATATATATATATATATATACATATATACATATATATATATATATATATATATATATATATATATATATATATATATATATATATATATATATATATATATATATATATATATATATATATATATATCCACTTGAAAGTTCGGTTACAGCCTGAAATTAATTGGCGATTTCATATAGTGTACAATTAAGGTCTGACAGAGACGTGATAACATTTTGTTCCACGAACTGTACTTGGAAATTCAAGCTGAGCAAATAACTAGTTACATTGTTAAAGTAACCACACGATATATTGACTACTTGAAATGATGATAAATTAGTTTAATGAAATGTATTAATAATAAGTATATAATCATATAATACGTTTATTACAATATCACCCGCATTTCTTTTTTGTTTTTAATTAAACATTCGAATAAACCACTTAATGAATTTTATTTATACAAATGACTAGTTTCGAAAACTTAGTTTTTTTCATCTTCTGGTTAAAATTAAAACTAACGAATAAAAAATATATTTAGGGGTATATATAGGTTAATAAAAATAAGGAAGGGGGGGGGGTTAAGGAACAAGATTTTTTGTAAAAGGAAACGTTGATAACAATGGTGACGTATTTTGAAACAGTAAATAATTCATTTACGTTTTATCTGAATGAATTTTTTAATGTTTTTCTAAATTTTCTAAATTATTCATGACTTGACGTTCATTAAGTGGTATATTAAAGCGTTTACTTAAAAAAAATCATTATGTCATTCCATAAAGTTAATGCCGAATCAATAAATAATATCATCCACATATTCGTTTTGATCTCAGTCTAAAATTCTGATTCAAATAACGTGAAAAATATTATGAAATCACACACAATAATTATATTTGACCGAAATCTTTAATTCTGATAGGAATATCAAGAAAATATATCAAAAATCAAATACAGTATATTTAAAATAAAACAGTCACACAATATTTGGTTTTGACCAAAGTTTAAAAAATGTATATAACAACAGGAAAATTTTCATGAAATCAACAACATAGTATTTATTAAAAAAAAACAGTCACAAATATTAAATTCTGATACAAATAACAAGAAAAATATCACGAAATAAAATACAGTATATTCAATAGATTTATATTATCCACTGACACTTCGTGATGGAATTGCATTTTAATATATTATTAGATTAAAACCAATATTTTTTAGCTTTTCCACTTAATTTTTATTTGACCAGCGACCGGGTTTCGTCGTTACCGACACCAGTCTGATGATGTCGGTAACGACGAAACCCGGTCGCTGGTCAAATAAAAATAAAGATGAAGAGCTAAAACCATTGGTTTTAATCTAATAATATATTACAGTATATTTGGAAGAAAAAAATCGTACATAATATTTGGCTTTGACCTAAGTCTCAAATTCTGATACAAATATAAAAAAAAAAACTACTGTGAAATCAATTGCAGTATATTTGTTAAAAACATTCATATACAATATTTGTTCTATTTTTTTCACCAAAGTTTCATATATGGTACAATATAGTACAATAACTAGAAAATGTTGTGAAACGAAATGTAGAGTTTAAAAAAAAACAGTTACACGGAATATTTGGTTTTAATTTTTATCTCAAATTATGATAAAGAGAAAAATATCCTTAAATCAACAACAGTTAATTTGTAAGAAAGGATACAAATTTTTGTTTTGACTAAGGTCTTAAATTTTCATACAAATAACAAGAATATTGTGAAATTCTATTGGATATTTGTAATATTTTGATATGGTTGTTAATGATACTTATCAAAACCGAAATTGTGCTTTAGTGTTTTGTAAAGTCAAGCAATTGATATTATTTTTCCTAATTATCAGTATATCCATAGTAAGTGGCACTTTATTTAGGAAATCAATACCATTAAATTTTCTACACAATAAGTGGCACTTAAAGAAATTTTTTACATCAAAAATGTTCCTGCGTTAAGTGATCTCAAGTTCAGATAAATTATATTCATTATAAATGTAATTCCGTATGTGAATAAAATTATCACTTGAAATGTTATACATGACTTTAGTTACAATGATTAAAGAAAACACTTCGTTTTTTACCACTTGAGTTTAATTATAGACTACATGTTTCAGAAGTTAAACTTCCATCATTCAGGTCTGTATAATAACTACAGTTATACTATCAGTTATTATACAGACCTGAATGATGGAAGTTTAACTTCTGAAACATGTAGTCTATAATTAAACTCAAGTGGTAAAAAACGAAGTGTTTTCTTTAATCATTGTAACATGTCTTACCACAAAGTTAATGCCGAAACAATAAATAAAATGACTTTAGTTTTAAAAATATATTGTCATGATAAAATTACATCTTATTTGACAACTACTTGATATAATATTAAAACAACATTAGGTTAAACGCAACACACTTTACATATATAATAATAAATGACGACACTTGGAATGTTTCAGCATCATTTTTACAACCTTTATCGTTCTATAATTACTTCATAGTTGTATACGCCAAAAAGGGTATTTTTTTAGAGCTACACAATTTCAATTTTCCCACAGTAAATTGATGATGGCACCCACCGTGTGGCATGTTGCACCATCTTGTTGAATCCACAGCATTGTCCCATCAATGCCATTCAAAAGAAGTACGAAGAAGTCAGTAATTATAGACATGTCAAATTGACAGTCTGTAGAAACAATGTTGCATACCCTAGTTAAAACATTCACTCTGATTATGTTAAGGGTTAGGGGTATTCAAGAAGAAGCCATCGCAAGAGCACCCCCTGAAATTAACGACTTTCTTTTTCGGGGGTTAAAATATAATTTACCAACGAATTGCCTGGCGCAGGCAGAAAAAGACCCGAAACGAGATTCTCACACTTAAAAGGGTCGTTAGAAAAACTCAATTTTCTTATGAATGAAATTGGTTAGGTAAACCGGGGCTCATAGAATCTTAACAAATACATACAGCCTGAATACATTGAGGTTTTGCGTATATTTTTATATTTTTATCGTATTATATATATATATATATATATATATATATAATATATATATATATATATATATATATATATATATATATATATATATATATAAATATATAAATATATATATATATATATATACATATACATATATATATATATATATATATATATATATATATATATATATATATATATATATATATATATATATATATATATATATATATATATATATATATATATATATATATATATATATATATATATATATATATATATATATATATATATATATATAAATATATATACAGTGGGTGGCCATATTATTAGGGACACTTCGAATTTCCTGTAATTTTCATTATTAAATGAATTTAATGAGCAAATAATTTGGTTTTTTGAATATTTTTTTATTGATTGTGGTGCTTTATTTAGAATTTAGAAACTATATTATCATGGATTATATAATACCAATTTATTTTTATCATAATAAGTGATTATTCAACAATTTCGAAAAAATCTTAATTTTTAGTAATAACACCCTTTGCTGCGATTACAACCTCCAAACGTCAGGGCATACTTTTTAATGCAGATTTTTGCATTGTGCCAGAGATTAGGGTTATTATGCCATACTCTGATAAGAGTTTCTATCATTTGCCGCTTAGTGGTGATGACTTCTTTAGCAATCTCACGTTTCGTTAGTTCCCAAAGGTTTTCAATGGGGTTCATATCCAGCTAATTCCCCGGGTAAGGCAAAACACAGAGTTTTTTTTCAGCCAGGAATGTAATAACACTCCTGGCTTTATGACACAATACCGAGTCATGCATTGACACATACTTTTCATCGCCAGGGAACCATTCTTGAGCCTCGGCTGGAGTCGACTTTTCAGTACTCGCTGGTACTATTCTTGCCTCATGGTCCCTTCAATGATAAAGAGGCATCCCATACCCTTAAATGAGATTACGGACCACAACATTATGCTAACAGGGTATTTTTAACCATCTCCAAGAGGCAGTCTGGGTGGAATTTTTCTCCTGGGCCACGTCGGAAAAATGAAGTTTTTCCCACCAAAATTTTTAATGTTGACTCGTCCAAGAAGCAGACCTGTAATGTATTACCATAATTGCAAAAATACATATATTTTTTATCTTCTTAATTTATTATACGAATAAAAGCCATGAATATTCGAACCTAGTCCGAAACAGTTACATTCCGGTGTTCTTTGGCCCATAGGAGTCGTTTTTTCTTCATGCCTCAGTCAGGCGTAGTTTTTTGGTTGGACGTCGACCCATTAGATTTACTTCAACTAACCGTCTCTGAACTGTCCTTTTGGATACGTTGATTCCTTCATCGTTTATCAACAGAAATCAACAACAATTAGACGATCAACAGACTTTTTACGATTTTGGAAATAGATGTCCCTGATTTTATGGGCACCACGCGGAGTTGTGATGCTTTTTCTGCCTTTTTTTCCGACGCGGGCTGATTCTAGACGCAGGTTTTTATCAATTTTTCTTTAAATCCGATGGACTCCTGACTTCGAAACATCTGTACGTGCTGCTATTTCTCTGTGGAAATATGTGGGATGAAGAAGTAAGGTTATAACTTCCCTATATTTTCTCGGAGATATGTTTGAAGACTTGCCCATACTTAAATTGAGAATATTATGGTTCAGTTCAAACTAAATTGAATTTTATTTAAAAATTCATTGAAATTAACTTATTGAATTAGCAAAACTAATAAATTATTAAACAACACTTACGTTTTTATAGTCTTGAACTCAAAAAACTTACAGAAAAATGGTTTAAAAAAATATTAACTGAGCTCACACCAATATCATTTTTCACTAATCAACATCCAAATGAAAAAAAACTTACTTTTTTGATATTTCACAGTATTGATACATCTTCAAAACAATAATTATGATACCAGCAACAAAAATACATAAGAAAATATAATTAAAACTTATTAATTTGACCAAAAAATTCATTTAAACTTGAAAATTACAAAAAAGTACAAGTGTCCCTAATAATTCGGCCACCCACTGTATATATATATATATATATGTATATATATATATGTATATATATATATATATATATATATATATATAATAAATATATATATATATATATATATATATATATATATATATATATATATATATATATATATATATATATATATATATATATATATATATATATATATATATATATATATATATATATATATATATATATATATATATATATATATATATATATATATATATATATATATATATATATATATATATATATGTATATACTTTTATTTTTTTTTCATTATTTTTTTCTTATCCTTATCCGCACCCAGTAGTGCGTAGGGCACTGCATCACATAAACGCAGTGTTATATTGATCGTACCTGATTGAACACATAAAGAAAAAGTGAACAGCCCTCCGCTTCAGGTACCAGTCCAGGGTAATATTGAATAAAAATTAAAGTGAAAAAATCAAATAAAGTTACATTTAAATTATAAAATGTAAAATCACAAAGTAAGTGCTTCAAATATAAATAACATTAAAAAATCACTTTTATTTATTCCCCTCCCCCTGGGAATCGAACCTGAGACGGTAGCCAAGGGTTTTGACCATTTCACTACGGAGCCGGAGATAATATATTATATATGCTTTGTTCTAAAAACTGACTTAATTATAATCTGAATGTACGATCTAAATGCTTTCAATAAATTTTCGACCAGTCAAAAATTAAGTGAAATATTGCTTATTAAATAATTTTTTTTAAATATTTTTATTTCAAGTAATAATTCCGTGAATTTATTTAAACATGTGTAAACCTGTAAGCATAATAAATATTGCAGATTTTTTATATCAGAAATCATATAGTTAAACGACATTATCACATTTCCATTCACATTTAAAAAAAGGTAAAGTAATTTCTTAGTAATAAACCACTTATGTAGGAAGTTTGTCAACAATTTCCGGTTTATTTCCAAATTCATAAAACGTTACGAAAAATTCCCGGAAGAGACGATTGCATTTTATTTGATATAAAACTTGATCAAATAAAAAAAACGATTCGGTGAGGATTCGATAATGGATCGAATGTTTACCGCCCTGAAAATGGGCGGGAAATTGAACACAGGGTAAATTAACGAGTCTCCGCTTCCGGTGCCTCATTCTGTGACGACCGTAGTCTGCTCAAATAGACCTATTAGAAATCCACTTCCGGTATCAGACGATATTGCTTCGACAAGGGAGTTAAATGATAGCTTTCAAGGAACCTTTACTCACTTTTTTATTTTATTAATTGTTCATATTATTTTTTGACATCTCAACAAAGATGAAGAAGAATATGGGAGTCTGGGCATTTACGAGGCTTACGACCGTCATAATCTGATCGTAAACCTCCTTAATGCCCAGACTGCCTTTCTTCTTCATCTATGTTAAACTGTCAATAAAAACTCTTATCATCGGAGATAATCCAGATTTGTGAACAAGTATTTGGACACAAGAAAGAGGTCAGAATCAAGCTTTGCACTAAAGAAAATCTTTGTAAAATGCATGTTTTGCTATTACAGTCTACAGATGATGTTTCCGTTTTAGTAAAAAAGCTGTTTTAAAAAACAACATATTTTTCATACGTCGCAGGAAAAAAACGCCGGTCATATTTTTACTTATACATTAACCCTGGTCTGGTACATGAATCCACGGACTTTTCTTTTATACAATAAACGATCCGGTTAACATTGCCACCGTTTGAAGTAACTTTATTGTTTGAAGCACAGTTTATGTACTGTAAATAGAAGATGAGTAATGGAAATTACTCATTGGGAATATTATATATGTGACATTTGTATGTAACTTGTTTGAAAAAGAAAGCATTTATTTTATGAAATATTACAATATTTTCAATGATTGCTGGATTCGGAAATAATACTAATGGTCTTTGTAATTAAAATGTAACTTTGTTTTAAAATAACTAAAAATATTTTATTATAACTTAATTATAATGTCAACCGGTTTCAAAGCTAACCGCTTCTTTATCAAGACTGATTAATATTATATAATGCATTATTAATCAGGCTTGATAAAAAAGCGGTTTGCTTCGAAACCGGTAGACATTACAATAAAATATATATATTAATTTTAATCAAAGTCACATTTTAATTATAAAATGGAAAATCACAAAGTTATTGCTTAAATACAAATTTAACTAGTGGTATTTTTTTTAGGATAGCATTATAATTAAAAGTTGTACTTTTGTATGGGTTAAAATAATAACTTTTTTTTAAAAAGAAAAGCTTGCAAAATAGAAATAAAATTAACAAGTAAATGAGTTAGTACGTTATGTTGTATTGAGAGGTTAAAAAGCTATTCCAAAGATGAAAGGAATTTATATTGCTAAGATGACAATGGGTAGATCTACGTTTTATAAAAAATTACGTCTGTATTTAATAACTAGATAAAATAGGGTTTAAAAACTTAAAAACATATAATATCAAGCCTTAATAATGAAAATATTGATTCAAGATTGTATTGCCTACTTTCATAATCCGCCAAATCCATGTAAGTCGATTTTACAAAAACATGCAAAATTCTCCGGGTAACATTAATGTTTCAAAGATTTGTCTATATTTAATACGAAATATTATGAAATAGAGAGTTTTCCCATTTTTTTAGATTTTTTTTTCAATTTTTAAAACAAAAAACACGAGACACAAACCGATGATGACGTCATCTTAATTTTTGACCTATCCCCGCTCTGTGATTGGCCGATATGGATCAGAAGGCAAGTTCCATGAATATAGCGGAATTTGAACTGCAACGCTGTTTTTACGTATTTTTTAGCAGGGGTTTTAACTATGTAATTATTTTAAACAATAAAACCCACAATTAGCTCTCCGATAAAGCACTTATTTTAAAATCTCATAAAATTTGATCTGGTGGATTTTGAAAGTAGGCGTCACAATTAATATCTCTATAATCAAGTATCAAGGCTACAAAAACACTTATAATATATTGTACAATTTTCTATTTTCAAACTTCATAAAATAAAAGTTTATGTCTAGTGCTTTGAAAGGCTCTTATCCAAAACGTAAATCAGGTCTCGCAGTTTATTTTTATAGCGTCAAAGAACGTAAATGCCTTTTTGAAATGAAATAATTTTTGGATTTGCAGAAACACATTTCTAGCGTTCTTTTTGGTAATGTAAATGAATTAATAAAATATATTAGAATATACAAAATACAATCAGGGAACATACATATATTGTGCTTAAGAAATAATAATCTTTCATTAATATGACCATTTAATCACAAATTTAACAACAATAACGTTGAATTCACAACGAAATATTAATACGACAATTTATAAATTGTAACATTTTTTTAAAAACAGAAATTCATAAAAATATAAATATAAATAAATACATAAAAATAAAAATATAAATATGACAATGACTGAACCCTCTTCCCTATTGTCTAAGTTCCCACTGATAAAAATAATAAATAAGAAACCCCTCCTACCCCCTCTTGATCCTTCAAAGTCCCAAGAATACAACTATAAGATTTAGACTTGGCTTTACATACGGTATTTGAAAGTAATGCCAAAATGTATCGAAACAAAAATTAAAAAACGAAATTAAAATTTTACGAATGCTAGTAAAATTTAAGTTCAAAATAAATAAATATTACCAAAAAGTAACAGCCGAATCAGTTTATTAAATCATATGAAATTACTTCAAAAGTTAATGATATCATCCCCGTTAAGGCATGATTTACTTAGAACCAGGGTAGGTAGCAATTATCCACACGTTCGCAATAACACTTATTCAGGATTGTCTTACTGCATTACTGCTACTTCTTTATATGCATATAAATGCTATAGCAGTTTTTGCACTTAAAGTTAATTTTTACTTTATTTTTATTTATTTAATATGTATTTAAAAAAAAAAACAATTTCTCAAACTCAATACAATCTTACAAATGTCTTCAAAAAAAAGTTCATGTGCTTGGAGAGGGACTTACTCTTTTGTTTATTGATTATACTTAATTGATGTCATTGTAATTTTTTTCTTGGTATAATTTTTGTTCGTTTTTTAATCAATGTTATAAATGTTTAACATTGTATTGTTTGTTCATATATATGTGTGTGTATGTTTGTATGTGTGTTTGTGTGTATTGTTCATATATAATTCATTGTTTATAAAATATTTACTTGTATTAAAATATAAATTTTGACTTAGGTACTGAATAGTTTCTGCCTTAGTAAGTCAGGAATAATTTGCAAAAAAAAATTATACACAATACAAAACAAAACCAAAAGTGAGCGAAAAACAAGAAAAATGGATATGAATGGTAAAAATTGTACTATTATCATTCATCGATATTTAAAAAAACGTTAATTTGAAAGTGCAAAACAAGACATACGTACCTGCAATTATTTAATCAACTCAATTTTGAAATGAAACAGCTTTATTTAATATCCCCATTTCTCCGTTTCCATGAATGAAATGGTCCGAATTAGTTCTGAAAATAAATTAATATTATAGTTTCAGCAAGTGAATCACTACCCATAACATTTTGACAGAATATTAATTGCTTTCTGGAAATGGCATTGACAGTTATGAAAATATGAACTCTTTTGTGTGGATTATACGTTACTTGTATGTTATAAAGATTGAAATAAGTCGAAAAAGGTATTGATATAGAAAAATGGATATCTGGGTATTAATAGGACATCGAGTGATGGACGTGTATTTTCCAAGCGACGGTTTCATATTATTAATATAGTAAAATGCAATTTTTTTTATAAAAATACTACGTAGTCAATAGATATTGCCTTTGTTTCCCCTTTTGTTTTTTTCAGTTTTTATTTAATTTATTACATCATACACAAAATTACAAATTACAATAATGTGCATTCATATATATATATATATATATATATATATATATATATATATATATATATATATATATATATATATATATATATATATATATATATATATATATATATATATATATATATATATATATATATATATATATATATATATATATATATATATATATATATATATATATATATATATATATATATATATATATATATATATATATATATATATATATATATATATATATATATATAATCAAAGGTACAATCTAATCTTGATATATAAACATTAAAAATAACTGCCGGTTCGTGGAATATTGTGGATGAGTATCATCGTTGAACATTTTTAATTTGCTGCCGACGGATGTTAGAGGTCAAATTAAAATATGGAACAAAGGCCAAATAAAGGAATGGGTGAATGATCAATGTTTATATTTTTAATATTTCCCTCTTTTTGTATTTAAAAAAGAACTCCACCGACAAGACACATAAGGTGGCTTGGTGGGTTTCTGCAAAAAAATTGTTTTAAATATGTTTTAAATTGTGATTTAAATAAATATTTTCAATTTATTTTTGTAATGAATAGCTCTTTTATATTTAATTAATATTTTGTGACAGGTAATTATAAGTTTCATTTAAAAATGGTGTTTAAAAATACATTTTAATACAAAATAAAATATTGAAAAAAAAAAAAAAATAATAAAATTTAATTTGCTGTAATCTAAAGTTTATTCACCTCTATTCAAACTTTTGTCAACTTTTGTACATTTTTTCATAAAAAATTGCACGTATTAATAACTATTTTTATATAAAATGGAGCAAAAATTAACATTTTTGTAGCACAATATGAATTTTAAAACTGAATCCAGAATAACTTGCGAGACTACATTTTAGTACGATGGTATCGAAACATAAGGATTCAAAGTTTCCCATATAATAGCTTACCGCAGTACAAAATTACCTTATTGCCAGGAGTTACAAAATACGAGTATACCAGACGTTCCTTTGCCAAGAATTATGGCCGTTTTGCATTTTCCCCTACTTAATTTTTTGCTGTTTTTACAGATTTGAAATAGAAGGAGAACACTTGTTACCAAAATGCTATCTGTGATATTTTAAAACAGCAATTTAAAATTCAGAACTACTAAAGTATGTTAAGAAGGTAAATAATGAATAAATTTTAAATTATTACATTATCTGTTTTGTATTTTCACGCGACCGTATTAACTGTACAATATATTTATAAAGAGAAACTTTCTGATTACGAAATCTATTTATTTGATTTGTGTGGGAATTATACAGCTTGAGCATAAAATATATAAAAAGTCATTAGATTGACAATGATTGCCAATGAAATAATTTCACATTATGTCATGATAGTGTTGAAAGTTTAGAGAGAAAAAAGAGATGAGAGGGTGGGTGTATGTGAGTGTATGTGTCTGTGTATGTGTGTGTATGTGTGTGTGTGTGTGTGCTTGTCTCCACAAAATACCATAGTTTTCTTTTAGATTTAAATATTTCTCTTTGATTTTTACAGCGAATTTAGAATTAAATTCGACAGATAAATGCATTTTGGAACAAAGAAAAATTGCTTGTGTTAGTCACACGCACCTAAAATTAAAATAAATGGGTAAAATTTTGTTGCTACTCTACAAAATACTTTATTTATTGTTTTGGCATTAACTTTGTGGTAAGACATGTTACAATGATTAAAGAAAATACTTCGTTTTTTACCACTTGAGTTTTATTATAGACTACATGTTTCAGAAGTTAAACTTCCATCATTCAGGTCTGTTTATACAGTCTGTTTATTATATATATAACTAAAATATAAAATTGTTCTATAAATAATGAGAGGGGAAAGTAAGGGGAAGGGGTTAGTCAAGGGACGGAGTTGGAAAACAAAGGAAAAATGGAAAGCAATGGTGAAGAATTTTGAAACAATATATAATTTAATAAATTATTATTAGAATTCAGTTTATTTGGATTTCTAAAAATTAAATAAATAATTAATAAATTTACTAAATTCTTCACCATTGCTTTCCATTTTTCCTTTGTTTTCAAACTCCGTCCCTTGACTAACCCCTTCCCCTTACTTTCCCCTCTCCTTATTTATATGACAATTTTATATTTTATATTTTAGTTATTATACAGACCTGAAGATGGAAGTTTAACTTCTGAAACATGTAGTCTATTATAAAACTCAAGTGGTAAAAAACGAAGTGTTTTCTTTAATCATCCACAAAATACCATGGTTGTCTAATAAATTTAAGTATTTCTCTTGGATGCTTACAGCAAATTGCTAATTAAATTTGACTAATTAATCCATTTTGGCACATTTACTTCGCTGACGTTCATGGCATACTTAAAGCATCCCCCAATACCGCATATTGGGGTGGTTTATTTGGCTCTCCCGAATTTCATACGTGAAATTTATTCACAAAGATGTATCGGTTAATTGGTTTATAACGCTCATATTTCAATATTGATTTTTGGATATATGTGTGTTTAATGAGCGTTTATTGGCAATTCAAACTACGTGATTTAAGTTTCTGTTTGTACCAAAGGCGTAAAGCATTCTAATGAGGGGATGAATTGATCAAATTTTAGGTAAAATAAGCTTATAAGTACTGTAATTCGATGTTTACACAATAATTAATATATTATTGTATGTAATAAATTGTTATTATTAAAATAAGTCACAAACTAATATTTGTTATTCTATATATATAGTTTCAACGTTGTTTTTTGTAGGTTATTGTATACCACTTCCAATGGTCTCATCCCCAAAAAAGATTATTTTTTATCCTTTTTTGTGCTTTTTTTTATCCTCAAATGTGTTTTGTTCATTTCATTATAAGTTCAAATGTATTAATTTAAGCAAAAATATTTATAACATCTCAGCAAAAATAAAAACGAAAATGGAAGTCTGGATATTTGAAGGGCTTGTGGCCTATCATTTGCTGGTTAAGTGATCACTTTACCTACCTGCAATATTCACTATTCTACTCATGATTGACAACCACACTGCTCATTTTTTAGAACTCTTACATATATCGTGAATCTCGTGACGTACATATGGATTAATTTGTTGATGTTATGTGGTCTCTGCTAAATAAAAGTATTTCCAATCCAACGAAGATAGCTCTTGTGAACTCATATAAGCCGCCATCAGATAAATGATATGTGTAGGAGTTTAAAAAAATATAGTAGTATGGTTAACAATCATGGGTAGAATGGTGAATGTTACACGTGTGTAAAGTGATCATTTAACCAGCCTATGAAAGGCCATGAGCTCTATAATACCTAGACTTCATCTGTTTTGAAATTTTAAAAAAATGTGGTAAAAATTGCTCCTTAGCGGAGAAAACCCAGATTCGTTAGCAAGTATTTTAGACACAATAAAAATGTTTTATAATTTTAAATATAAATTAAAAATTAATGTCAATATATACAACAAAAATTGTGGGAATGCAATATAAAAATATATTTATTTATTAATGATTTGACATTTGTAGAACTCCATTTAAATTTATATATTAATTTTTAAATCAAATACAGATTTTTTGAGTCTACTAAGTTGTATTTTATTAACAAAAATACATAAAAAATAAATATTTTGACATTTTCAAACGAATCTCACAATATAATTTTTTTTATGAGTTTTTGTTAATAAAATACAACTTAGTAGACTCAAAAAATCTGTGTTTGATTTAAAAATTAATACAACATTTTGAGTATGTTTAAATACTTGTTCACAAAATCTGGATTATCTCCAATTACAGGAGTTATTTTCATATTACTTTTTGATATCTTATCAAAGATGAAGAAGAATATGGAAGTCTGGGCATTTACGGGGCTTACGACCGTCATAGGCTGGTTTAAGTGATCACTTTACACACGTGTAACATTCACCAATTTGAGTAGTGTGGTTGTCAATAATGGGTAGAATTGGTGAATGTTACACGTGTGTAAAGTGATCACTTAAACCAGCCTTTGACGGTCGTAAGCCCCGTAAATGCCCAGACTTCCATATTCTTCTTCATCTTTGATGAGATATCAAAAAGTAATATAAAAATTAATAGGAATATATTTTTGAAAGTTGTTATAAAAAGGTATGAAACAGAAGAAGTGACCAACAAAAATACATATGAAAGAAGGAAATTATCAATATATATATATATATATTTAAAAAAAGTTTATAAATCACCGTAATAAAAGTTCAAATAAACGCTTCATGAATATGCTGAAAAGGGAATGAATTATTTCCTTTTGCTCTGTACATTTTATATTGCTTTTACTGAAATTCCTATAACCCATGCATCACATCATAACTACTGAATCCTTTGTGCAGTGCTCCGATTCGCCGGTCACGGATATTGACAGGAGATGAAAGTCGGTGCTGAAAATTGGATGAAGTTTCAGCCACTTCAGAAAGCTGAAAGCACAGCGCCTGAAACTTTCGATCCTTAAACGAAAAGGTCATTAAACAACTAATGTAAACTGAAAATTCCACTTTGGGAATAAAATTTGATTAGTTTTGTAATAAAAATGATAATAATTTTTGGATAATTCATAAAGCGCCATTTTCTTCGTTAAATACTACCTCAAGGTGCTTCAGCGCTTTAACGTTGTGAGTAGTAACAAATATTCCTTGTTTCAAAAAGGTTTTAACCGATCACATCAGTTAAAAACTATCAAAATAATTGTTTAATTATGTATAAAGAAAAGCCAGTAACAATTTTTTTTCAAACTCTGAAATCGATTAACGTTTTTTGTCTCGCTTCCCAAAAAGAAATATAAAAATGTCTAGTCATCTAATTTGGAAATAAATACTGTTAACTCAATAAAACAGGGAGAAAAATGCGAAATAATAAAGAAGAAATTCTTGGCGAAAAAAGTCTCGTCGAATCTAACAGGGGGATAGAAATCCTTTAATATTTTAATTTTGACTCGATGTATTATAAGAGCTACTTACTCCATATTTTTGTAATCTTAAAAAAGAAAGTTAATAAAAAAAATCTATTTTTCATATTTTCAATTTCAAATCGTGAAATGTTTCAAAATATCATTTTTGATAAAGGGCACAATCAGTCTAAATATAGAAAACTTACTGATGTTTTAATCTTCTGGTAAAAATTAAAACTTTATATAAATAAATTAAAATAAATTTAATCTTCAGGTAAATGTTTTAATTTTTACCAGAAGATGAAATCATCAGTAAGGTTTCGAAACTAGTCGGTTGTATAAATAAAACTCATCAATTGGTATATTCAAGTGTTTAATTTCTAAATAAAAAAACAGATAAATAATACATGCAGCACAATATTGCACTATGGATTTTTTTTTCTAAGTTCACTCCTTAGGTGGAGCATATGGCCAACATGAGATATCTCCAAGTCACTCTACTACGCGCCATCTCCTTGGCTTCCTCCCAGGTCACTTCCAGCATCCTAAGTTCCTCTGAGTATAGTCAGTGAATGGTCGTCAGCGGTCTTCCAGGGCACCAGTACCTCGGTTGAAAGAAGAGACACGAAGGATTAATGCTCTCAGGTGGCATTCTTGGGACATTTCCTGATTTTTTTTTTTAAATAGGTGCCTGAGGCAAATACTGGATGTAAAAATGGTATGACTGCGTCAGGAATTAGGACGCTAGAAGCAGTACCCAATAGCCCCTTAAATCGGGAGTTCTGAAGAAGATAATAAGGACATGGCTAGGACTAAAGAACAACTACATACAAAGTTAACATTGCCATGATGATTGTCAACATTCAAGGAGGAACGTGACAATAAGAAGAAGTAATTTTTGTTCTAACCTATTTATATATTAGACCAGGGACTTTGTTCATAAAATAACAATAAAAATAATAAAACACAAAATAAAATAAACCATAAATTTATTTAAAATAAATGTATCCTACCAAAAACGCTGGCATCCCATTCATAATGTTCAAATTCCTCTTGCGAAGGATTTATGCCACGTCTGAAAGAAGTTACATTAAATTTGTATCTTCTTTGTCCCTGACACCAAAACATTTCCAAACTATCACCCCACATCAGTGCAAAATCCAGGAAAATAAACTTTTCCATAAATAAGGGTAGAAGTACCCGAAACATGGTGAAATATAAAAGCAAACAGACCCAATACTGTATCGATGTCGCCGTGTTTGACATAGAAGTATTGCAAAATAAGATTGCTAAACAGAATATAGTATCCAAAACTATAACGCGAATGACGGCAAACAACGTAACCCAACAAATACCAAATTATCAAAAAATATAATAACATCAAAATGCCTGTTTTAGATCGCTTTTAACTTTGATTTTATAAATACAACAAGCTCTAACGATTTTCTGTTTGTATTTTCACTTGGTGATGAAAACATCTGTAGTTCTCTAAACTTTCGCTCTACATTAATTAACTTCTTAATTCAAAATAAAATACAATTATGTTATATAAAATAAAACTTTATCTTTGTTATTAACCACCTTAATTTTTGGTACTTTTCTCCAACCAGTTTTGACAAGAACCTTGCTATCTTCAGGGATAAATATTTATTGATTGATTTGTATCTTTGTATTAGAAATTATAAGAACCCTAAGATGACAGGGTTCTTATTGAAACCGGTGGGAGAAATGTACCAAAAATAAAAGTGATTAAAAACAAAGTTTTAGATTTATTTTATATTTTTTATAAATTGTACTACCACATTTCTGCAAAAAAAACAAGATAATATAATAATATTGATAAGAAAATATATTTTTTATAAATAGTAACTAAATAAAAAATGTTTTGTGATTTTTATCACTGGTAGTATGAGTATCTACTTATATTATATTCGGGTGAAACATCAATTTTCATTATATCCTGTATATAATTTATTATATTACCATGAAAAATTTGGGAATGGATACACGGTGTACTTATTAAATGAGGTATAAAGATACAAAATTATATTTTATGTTCTTTTAAGAAATTCTTATCCAAATATGCGTTTCGGAAAAATCCTAACGAAAAAAATATTTAAATCATTTTCTTTTAATTTTGACTTTCATTTTCATTATTTTAGTTCAAAGTTTGACCAGTTAATTTATTTACAACATTTTGAGTGTGTCCGAATATTTTTTAACAAATCTACATAGACTACCTCCAATTAAAGGTCGTCAGCCCCGTAAATGCCCAGACTTCCATATTCTTCTTCATCTTTGATTGAATGTAAAAAAATTAAAATAACTCCTACAATTGGAGATAATCCAAATTTGTAAACAAATATTTGTCACACTCAAAATGTTGTAGGACATGTATAAATATATATTTTGTAAAAACTTTGATACAAAATACAATATAACGTCTAATTTATTTTGTAAAATGTCCGATTTAATTACAATAATTAAAGAAAACACTTGTTTTATACCACTTGAGTTTTATTAAAGACTACATGTTTCAGAATATTTTATATTTTATAATAGTTATTATACAGACCTGAATGATGGAAGTTTAACTTCTGAAACATGTAGTCTTTAATAAAACTCAAGTGGTATAAAGTAAGTGTTTTCTTTAATCATTGTAACATGTCTAACCACAGAGTTAATGCCGAAACAATAAATAAAATATCCAATTTGATTTGTTAAACGTTCAATTTGATTTTCAAGGAGTCCGATTTGTTTTGTAAAACGTCCAATTTAAAGTGTCCTTGTTTATATTACATACTGGTTTCTTGCCAAGCATCGTCTCACCTGATAATATTTTATGTGACGAATGATGTCAGCTAGTTTGCAAGTTTGCAGACTGAAGTATTATACATACGATGTTGGCAGCTACTGCGTTCTGAAGTTATTCCCTAACTTAGTTTGTGCCATACAAACTTGTGACGTATGAAATGAAAACACATCGTGACATTTTATTGATTAATAAGGTAGCCCGTAGCTTTGCATACGGTAGTAAATATTGCAATTTGCCTTAAAAGTGGAATTTTTTAAATATTAAAATATGATTTTGAAATATCATATTTTAAATTGAATATCTCGTATTGCTTGCCCGATTCCACATCACAGGCTCTTATAATTGCCTAGTAAAGCTATGTACGTAAAATTTGATAAAATTACACGAAAAAAAAATATTGACTTTGTAAATAAATACTGGAAATTCAGCTTTTCGAGACTCAGAACATCAGTTATGTTCTTCACCCGATCATTTACTTCATCTATGTCATACAAAATATATTCCTCATATTAAATGTTATCATCAAACACTGATTATCAGAGTCTACTAAATTGAATATTGTTGCTTAAAAAAAAAATTGTGACAATTATTTCACCTTGTTATGGCATTTTTAACAATTAAATAAAATTTTGTAAAATCTTAAAATCAGTGTTTGATTTTTAATATTTATTATATGAATAAAAATATCTGTAAATATATTCCTCTTCTTTATCCACCTTTATATCCGCCTTCGCAATGTAATGGCTATCGTGTTTGGCTACCACGATGGAAGTTCCAGTTTCAATTCATAAGCATTGTTAACTTTGTGGTATGATAAAATAACACTTTCCTCATCATTCATCGTTTAATTTGTAAAATACATATAATAACTATACTTTACGAATACTGGTTTCGGAATAACCATTCTATCATCAGGTCTATCAACTTTTCTGTTGATCTGATAATGAAACTGACATCTCAATAAGGGTAAAGAATTCCTTATTATTATTCAAAAATTAATATGAAAATAACTCACTAAATATGGAGATAATCCAGATTTGTGAACTAGTATTTGGACACACTCAAAATATTGCAAATAAATGAACTGGTCAAATTATAAGCTAAAATAATAGAAATGAAAATGATATAATCTGGCGTTTCTCATGTATGTGATTAAAATCCAGGATTCGAATCTCACATACTAATAAAAAAGTTTCTGCTCAAAAATAAAGCTTCTTTCCATTTTACCAATAAAGGTCTCTAGTGCAGTTCTAGTGATTCAAGAACAAGGTTTCTAAATTGGTTCAAATATATAAAACTTCCAAGAATTTGAGTGGTGTGGTTATGAATAATGGGTAGAATTGGTGAATGTTAAACATCACTTAAACCAGCCTATGACGGTCGTCAGCCCCGTAAATGCCTGGACTTCCATATTCTTCTTCATCTTTGATGAGACGACAAAAAATTATATTTCATAATATGACTCATAGCCGGCTAAATAGGAGTGAGATAAAGTTTTCGCTGACTTGAGATTTACTTTACGTGAAAAATGATCCTAGGAATTGTCCCATTTCGAAAGTTGCGTTGTTACTTTGTCAAGAAACGTATTGACAGGGAGTGACAAGTGACAATAATAACGTAAGAGTGGTATTTTGTCTACTCTAGCCCATGGGGCTACAATATTTTCGACAACTTAACGCTGTAATATCATGTGAACATTGGCTACAACTTATGAAAACTGAAATTGATTCAAACAATGACTGCTAAGTCGGTTTTATGTGATTTGCTTCAAGAAACTTGAAAAAAGTTATACTAGGAAATAAATATAAAACATAATAATAAATATTGCCTCCTCGGCTTTCTTTTATGGAAACAAAAATGGCTTATAGTGTAACAAGGATGAAATTGATTATTAAATAAATCAGATTCTTTTGAGTTATTTTTATGACTAATTATAATTATTTTTTAAAATGTACTTTAAGGAGTACCTTTTTAATTTTCTCATAACGTAAGCCTTCCTAAGAAGTACGTATATTTTTTTTATATTTTGGTGATAATTTATGCTTGTTAAATACATAAAAACGTCAAGGTGCCGTATCAATTTATTATGTAATATTTATTTTAGTTTTATATATATATATATATATATATATATATATATATATATATATATATATATATATATATATATATATATATATATATATATATATATATATATATATATATATATTTATATATATATATATATATATATATATATATATATATATATATATATATATATATATATATATATATATATATATATATATATATATATATATATATATATGTGTGTGTGTGTTTAGGTGTGTTAAAAAATAGGGTTGGCATTATGAAATGCAGCAAGCATGGCAGGTTTGAGAAATAAATCTTATTTTATAGCCAGAATTAAGCTGGAGAAGCTCTCACACGGCAAGTGTTCAGTTCCGCCCAGAAAGTATGTGAGGAATTTAATGCGAAGTGTTGGGGCTTGTATGAAAATTGGATCAGAGGGAAATGTACCACTTTTCCAGCTATTTTCTCACTCTCCTTTCAGAATGTATTTCCATTTCGGTTTAAGGTGGGCTCCTCAACCTTTTTGTTTATTTATTTATTTAAACTTCATGTACAGAAAAAAGATAAGTACATTTTGTGTGCTTATTGGTAATAAGCAATATCTTCCAACCAACCATAAACAGACTGGTGATATTGATCAAAACGTTTGATACAATATATAGCTGTTTGCAATCAGAGGGTAGATAGTACTTGAACATTTATAAAAACATGATTACAAATTGATGATAATTAGGAAGACGAAGGAAAAAGAGAGTTTAGGTTTTTTTTTTTAATTACCTAACGTCCAAGTGACTCTGAAATATGGCTTATGCAACACCGTTTATCATTCCCTACTCAGGCTTCAACATTATAAGTTTCACAGCCTATGCCTACTCGTAAGTGGATTTACTCTTAATGTTTAAAGTAAATATAATTTCATGTAATTCATGAGTGAAAATTCTAAGCAAAAACACTCGCTATCTCGCTAAAGGCATGAGTTTAAGGAAATGAGGTAGAGGGAAAAACTAAGGGAAGAGGTTTAATGGACACTTAGAATTCTAATGATAAACAGTAATTATTAACGTTTCTTAAATGTTATTAGAGAAGGTGCATTTTGTACAAGGAGAGGTAATTCATTCCACATGGCCACATGGACAGAGAAAGAGTTTCTGAAAATGATGTGTTTTGGCGAGAAATGCAAAGCGTTCTTTCCGTAGCGCCATCTTCAGCGTCAATTTTTAGCACACTTCTTGTCCAATCCTTTTATTCAGCAACAACATGCTATTTTTTTTTATTTGTCAACCATCCATGACATTGTTTACAAAGCCCAATATACAATTAACCGTAATTTTAGTTTCTTTAAGCCCGGGTGACATTTAGCCTATCTGCTTACACAGTGTAATAGTCAGCACGCTGGTACGTATTGTATTTATAAGAGAGAATTTCTTGAGTTTATTTTATTTCCTTTAAAAAAAATTAAAAACTAGATGGAAGATTTGGGTATCATTTTTTTTCTTTGTTATAATTTTTAATATGCTTTAGTTTATTAAAATATGTGTATAGCGTCCTTTTGAAGGTATACCACTTAGAAATTGGTTAAAAATTTGACACCATAGTACTTCAAATAATTTTCAGTTAATATAAATTAAAAAGATTCCAATGTTTTTTTAAAATTGGATTCTCATTACAAAATTTGTCACAGAGCAGTAGTATATGGTAAAAATATCTACATTAAAATAGAAATTTTCTTATAATCCCCTAAATGACCCAGTTTTCGATTTTTATTGAAAACAAAACTTTATTAAATGACCGATATTAAAGACACACACACACACAGGTCAGGCCAGAAGTCGAAATGATCGGAGGAAATATATAAGGTGACGGACGAATGTAGAAGAGGCGAATAATGTTTGCAAAAAAAAAACAGAGAAAAACAGTGTTCTCTTCTCTCTTCTATCCTTGTATGGAAGCCGCGTGATGGTCAAGTTAGGTTAGGTAAGGTATTTTTTTACTTATTAACAACGGGAACAACTTAAAGTTGGGCAATGCAAAAAAAATAATTAAAAAATAAAGAATTAACACGAAAACAAAACAAAAATCAAAACCTACTCAAAAAAAAATCTAATGTTTAAGTTTACACCATGTGTATTATTGTTTATCTTTTGTAAAATAATAAAAACACTTGCAACATTTTGAGTGTGTCCAAATACGTCACAAAATCTGGATTATCTCCAATTATAGGAGTTATTTTCATATTATTTTTTTATATCGCATCAAAAATGAAAAAGAATATGGAAGCCTAAGCATTTACGGGCCTGACGACCCATTATTGACAACAACAATACTCAAATTCTTAAAAGTTCTATATATATGAACCAATTTAAAAACCTTGTTCTTGAATCACTAGGACCTCGCTAGAGACATTTATTGGTAAGATGAAAAGAAGCTTTTTACTAAGCAGAAACTATTAAATAAGTATGTGAGGTCCAAATCCTGGATTAAAATCATACATAAGAAACGCCAGAAAATACCATTTTCATTTTTATTATTTAAACTTATAATTTAACCAGATTATTTATTTACAACATTCTGAGTGTGTCCAAATACTTGTTCACAAATCTGGATTATCTCTAATTTCAGGAGTTAATTTTCATATTATTTTTATATTTGAAAATTAACTCCTAAAATTATAGATATAGACATCTCATCAAAGATGAAGATGAATATAGAATGATCACTTAAACCAGCCTATGTCAGACCCATGAATGCCCAGACTTCCATATTCTTCTTCATCTCTGATGAGATGACATAAAAGACTTGAATTATTTTTATTTCAACAAAGTCCAATGCGTGAAGGATCCTGCTGACGCACAGTGCGTTATATTGGCAATCTAGCGGAACTTTTTTTTTTTTTGATGGCTTATATTTTAAAAAAAAAAAATTATTCCAATAGCAAACAAAACATTTTATAAAACTGTTTAATTATTTTTAAATTAAATCATTCCGTCTAAATATGTAAATACATAAACGTCTCGGAAACCCGAGCTTCAGCGCGCCGGTGGGGGTGAGCGGTTTTAAACGAATGCGCATCAGTCGCTTGAGTTATCATATTATAAAGTTCAATCATGTTTGTGTAATATTTGTATTATATTTGTGTAATACTAGTTTATCAAGGTATATTTAACGTGTTTTAATTTTAGTAAATATTAATTCATTAGCCTGCAAAGTCTTTTTGAATTTATAGCTCGTTAATATAAATTATAATTGCTTTATTCCAATTATAACTAGGCTTTTAGTAAGCGATACCGTAAAATACCGTACTATGATACTATTTTTATTAAAGCTTAACTTATATTCTTATTAGCATATATGATAGCTTTTTGCATAACTTGGCTTACCCATACATTTTTTTCTCAATTTCAGAATGACGTCATGACGTATTGAATTAATATGGCTTTCGGATTTAAATGCCAGTTAGGGTAGACTGGGTACGGTTGAAACAATTTTGCTTATATTGTCCATAGTATTGCTCTTTACAAGTCAAGCGATGATGAAGATGCATTAAATACAAGAGCGTGTTTCTGTCTACTAATGGGAAGTATTATTTCAGTACCCGGTGTGTTCTTTTTAGTGGCAGATCAAATTAAAAAAATATATCCGATTTGTTTCAACCGTCCCCATACCAGGGGCAGTTGAAACAGTGATTGGGGTCAGTTGAAACACATGCAAATAAATCAATATTTAATATTGTAAGACGTTTTATTCATTATTTATTTTTGTGTTATAAATAATTATGGCACCGCATGACAATATTAATCAGTCTACAGATATGTAATGAACAAAAACAACTAAAAACAATGGCATTTAAAAAAAAACAAATCGAACCAAAATAATCTGTGAATAAACTAAAAGGAAACACTTCTGTCATTTTGATTAGTCATAAATCAAGCGGAAATCTAGCTTTGGGATCATTCCGAGTCGCAATTGTGGCAAACATAGCTAAGACCACCTTTTGTGCAGTCTTCTTGAGCCCACAGTTTACAAGTGGTGCACTGTATCCACTTTTCACCGGATCTGCTCTCTGAATACAGTGACAGACAAACAAGACAATAGCACTCGTCCTCTTTTGATGATGATTCCTGTTGCGTATTATGATTATTTTTTTCTTTAACGATCCTTCTACTTTTTCCTCCATCCAATCTTTTCTTCACTTACTTAGTTTTCATCCGTTTCAACCTTATTTCATGCTCCTTTCTTATCTCTTCTTTTTCTGTTTTTTTTAGTAGCAAGTATTTTGCAAGCTCCTGCTCCTGCTATTTATTAAAAACTTTGTTGTGGGGTTCATATCCCATTTTCTTCTTCACCAGATGCATCTTGCTTTCGTATATATCTAATGAGCGAACAGTGGTTTAATCCATGCTTTTCCGACGCTTTTCGCAGTGAATCTCCTGCTTTAACCTCCTCATACCTCGACAAGTCGACCTCTCCTCTCGAAGTCTTTCTTGCGCGTACTCTCGGCACCTAGAAAACAGGAAAACTGAAAAAATATGTTGTTTCAACCGTACCCACAAAAAATGTTTCAACCGTCCCCAACCCCTCCTTTAGGTGGAAAACAGAAAATAGTAATGTCAACAATAATGGCACATTAAAACTAATCACTATATCGTGTTCTACAAGCTTCATTTCAAACACGAAATCATACTCAATAATATCGTTTCAATAGAAACCGTAATAAAAGAAAAATTTTCAGAACAAAAATACTTACTTTTGGTTATCAAAATACAATAGGACCTCCTACAAGCAACTGCACAGTGCGGCGAGCGATGCAACACTGATATTTGTGTTTGAACTTGTTGTCCACTTTGTTCGTCCCTTGGACCCTTCACCCTACCGCATACGGTTTGCAAGATATTTGCTCTGTTTCAACCGTCCTTTGTTTCAACCGTACCCAGTCTACCCTACTCTTTTTATAGACTGCACTTTAAAGCGATTTATGTTATTACTCTTTAAATACCTGATGAATACATTAAAAAAAAAATCTTTCAATAAAAAAAACAGAAAATAAAAATAAACGATACTTCATTCAAATAACTTCCTTTTAAGATTTATTAGGTAACGATTTCAAATTGTTTGCATCGCGCAAAATAATACAAAGATATAAATCATAAGTTTATATAAATACATATAGGACCATCTCATTCCTAACTCTTCCTTGCTACATTTCCATTCTCATATGACATGCTCCATTCTTCTTCCCTTCATTCGTCTACCCACCCCTTGGTACCTCCGAGGCCACCCCTATTCTTTCCTTTAACCACGGTGTGAGACCGGAAAACCTCAAATTGTTTTTCAATGTTTCCCACCCAAGTTTTCATTGTGACGATAAATTACCCTTTGAGCGCTGTAGGCTTTGTTTCAACCCCGACCCCGTATAGGTGTGACGTGCCAAATGCTGAATGCTTTCATAAAGTATACTTTATAAGAAATTACACTTTATTCGCGTATTCGGGGTTCCATTTCGAAGGCAAACCACAAGTATTCAAATTAGAAACTTACGGCAATTACTAATTAAATAATTTCTGATGTGTAAAACTAAGATTTTGTCATATTGAAATTAAAATACGAATCTTATAATACGAGTAGGAAGCAAAATCTCTTTATTTGTTAAAACTTCTTGAACATAGGAAATATAATGTTTAAATAAATCTTTGTTTATATAACCATAAATATTTATACTTATATGTACTGTGAACAAGAAGTTTTAACTTTTAATTACATTAAGAGATTTTGCTTTAATATATACATACATTCGGAAGAGTGCACAGATAATTAATAAGGGAAAGGCAGTAGAGGTAGGTAGTGAGGTAAGCTGGTGTTACTTACTAGGGCAGGTAGTAGATGATATATATATATATATATATATATATATATATATATATATATATATATATATATATATATATATATATAAATATATATATATATATATATTTATATATATATATATATATATATATATATATATATATATATATATATATATATATATATATATATATATATATATATATATATATATATATATATATATATATATATATATATATATATATACATATATATATATACATATATATATTTATAAATATTTTTTTAATGATTGTCAGTCTCAGGTAGAGTAAACTCAAATTCCCTAAGCTCCTGTTTTAAAACAATGTACACATTTCGACTATTCGTATGTCAGATTTGATGAGGGTAGGTTAACAGAGGAACATGTTTATAATTTGGACATGTGAATTTATAAAATGAATCGTAAAACTTAAAAAAAAAACTCAAAATACTTAAAAAAACTGAATAAATTACCAACTATCACGCAGCTTCCTCTCAGGGGCAGGGAAAGAGGATGGAACGCCACACCTCTTTACCTATATAAAATTTATAATTTGTCTTACTTAAAGTATTGCCATTACAATATTGTGCAAGGGTTTTTTAATATCCTTCTGGTTTTATTTTTAAAACATACATATTCATATACACCATTTTACAACATTTTGAAGCTGTCCAAATACTTCACTTATCTGGATTATCTCCAACGAGAAATTATTTTTAACATTTTAATTTTTTTAAATGTATGCTTAGTTTCTTTCTAGTTAGGTTTCTTTACTCCGCCATAGATGGCTATCGTGAAGTCGTGCAAACAATGTTACTAGTTTGACCAATATATACAGATTTTTAATATTTGAAAGCGTGGTTGTCAATCATTGGTAGAATTGATGATTGTTACACATGTGTAAAGTGATCACTTAACCGGTGTTTGACGGTAATAAGCCCTGTAAATGCCCGGACGTCCATGTTTTTCTATCTTTGTTGAGAGATTCAATTTTTTAAAATTATTTTGTATTACAAATATGTGTTCCTATACATATTCTAGTTTTTACTGTCAATGAGTCATAATAATGAAAGTATAATAATTGCTTAAAAACCGATCGAAATTATGATAAAACTCTGATGAAGGAAAAAGAAAGTTGCTTTTTGATTTTAAAATGAAAAGTTACAGATTTTTCCTTTTTAAATTGATAATATTTAAATCAGCCATCGTATCTTCACGCCAAACAATTTCGAGATACGTAAAGTTTCGCGGGAGTTACGTTTTTAATATTCACACATACGTGGTCATAACATGCCTACGGTCATTCTACTACTCTAAATGCAAATACAGCTTCCATCCTCTTTGAATACTCAGAATACTCTGTCTAATAAGGATGCGACGTATGGTGAAAGGTATTTTTAATTTTTCAAAGGAAATGAAAACCGTCATATTTTGTGCTGGTTGAAAAATACTTCATGAAAACTAATAAATGGTTGTGCAATTCATGTCACAACCGATTTTTTTTTAATAAAAATAATGTTCAATAATGTCTTTTAATACCCTTATCCGCACCCCAATGGTGCATAGGGCACTGCTTCATATAAACGCAGTGTTATCTTGATCGTTTACACATGAAGGAAAGGTGATTAGCCCTCCGCTTCAGTCCAGGGTAATATTGAATAAATATTACTGTGAAAAAATCACTTATATTTATTTGACCCCCCTGGGAATCAAACCCGGGACCTCCAGAACGGTAGCCGAGCGTGCTGACCATTACAATTCTTTAATACAGTATGACCGGACAATTCTTTAATACAGTATGATATCAATTACTATACGCTTAGATGGCAATATAAACTTAAAGAAAATTACTCAAAGTGAAGCTAATTCAGAATTCGTGACATAAAACTGTTTTAATTCAAAGTATGATTAAAATAAGCGATTATTATTTAAAAAATGTGATAATATGTAAACCATTTAAATAAATCTCAGAATAATTTAATGGTTTTATTATTTATTACAAAAGTTAGGGACAACCATGTTAAAATTAGGTTTATATCGTTTTTGAACCATTATAAAACCTATTTTGATTTTTTTGTTTTATTATCTGATACAAAAGTAAGGGATCAGCATGCTAAAATTAGGTTTATATCGTTTTAAGATCTACATAATAAATCATCAAAAAAACCTTTAAAAAAATTACTTTAACGCTATTTTGATCAATTCGTTTTGTTACCTATTACAAAAGTAAGGGATCAGCAGGTTAAAATTAGGTTTATATCGTTTTTAGATCTAAAAAATAAATCATTAAAAAATCTAAACAATTTTACCCTAACGCTAATTTGATCAAATTGTTTTATTATCTTTTACAAAAGTAAGGGATCAGCGTGCTAAAATTAGGTTTATATCGTTTTAAGATCTACAAAATTAAATTAAAAAGCTAGAGATTTCGAGTTAACCGCTAATTTAATATAATTGTTTTATTATCTTTTACAAAAGTAAGGGATTAGCATGCTAAACCAGGTTTATATCGTTTTAAGATCTACAAAATAAATCATGTAAAAACCTATTTTTTTTACTTTAACGCTATTTTGATATAATTGTTTTATTATCTATTACAAAAGTAAGGGATCAGCATGTTAAAATTAGGTTTATATCGTTTTTAGATCTAAAAAATAAATCATTATAAAATCTAGACAATTTTACTCTAACTCTAATATGATCAAATTGTTTTATTATCTTTTACAAAAAAGTGATCAGCGTGCTAATATTAGGTTTATATCGTTTTAAGTTCAACAAAATTAAATTTATAAAACTAGAAATTTCCACTTTAACGCTAATTTGATCTAATTGTTTTATTATCTTTTACAAAAGTAAGGGATCAACATGCTAAAATTAGGTTTATATCGTTTAAAGATCTACAAAATAAATCCTTAAAAAATCTAAAAAAAATCACCTTAACGCTTTATTGATTCAGTCGTTTTATTATTTATTACAAAAGTAAGAGATGAGAACTGAAAATTTGGGTTTATATCGTTTCTAGATCTGTCTGGGGTCAAACAATGGAAAACCTCGATTAAAAAATGCAACAGCTATGGCCAGGATTTATCGCGATAAGAATTCCTGGACAAACATTAACGTTAAGCCTTGGATTTGCACCGTATAGCGAAAATGGGGGGGTGGATTTTATATAAATACAGGGGTGGGATTTAAAGATTATAGGGGAAAGGGTTGTTGTGCAACCCCGCTGAGAAAAACTATATTTTGAAATTTCCGACATTTTTCGACGGTGAAAAATTTTTATGAATTGTTTAAAGTAAACTGTTTTAATATAAATTATAAAAAATCTGTTTATTTTGAAGATATATACATCGTTTGTCTGTACAAAAATACAAGACTTTATTTGTCGATAAATGGTGTGTTTATTTATTGAATCGGCTTTTATTTTATTCTATAAAACTCCATATTTATACTTTAAGAATTGAAATTAAACACTGATAAAAGTCGAGTACTGATTTAAGTCTACTGAAATGTTTATTTTATTTTTTAAATGAAAAATCATAATTTCTGTGAAAATTTTTTCGGCTTTTTAAGGCATTTTTAAACATATGGGATATGTGAAATAACACAATTGTTACGTATTGTAAAGGCATTTTTAAAATTGTGTTTTATGTGAAACGACATTAGTTTGAAAATGCCCTAACAAGGCAAAACGATTTTGTGTAAAATAATTGTCACAAAATTATTGTTCTTATGTTTATAAAAAACAAAAGAAAAATTTTTGAAGGCTCGAATGAGTGTTTGATTTAAACATAAAAATGTATTGGTGTATTTATTTCTACAAAATATAATAGAGGTAAAAGAGATGAATGAATGCTGTAGAGGCAAACTATATTAGTAAAGACAGTGATGTGGCTTTTTGCCTTCTCCTGTAATGAAGTGGCGTGATGTTGGGTTTTTAAGTAAGTTTTGAAAGCTTTTAGAAAATAAAATATTCTCGCTTAGAAAAAAATCTTCAAAAATCACCAATACGAATTATTCATATATCAAAACGATTCTACTATGGACCGTAATTTCGATAAATAATTCATTTTTCCGACTGAATTTCATCTCAGTCAAATATTAAAGAGTACAATTGTGACGCAAAATCAACAAAATTATGAAAATTCTTTTGTTTACAAAGCATACTTATTTCTTAAAACAACGGTAAAATATGTCATACCATGTATTCCATTTCAGATTTCTGTTTACATTTTCTTGTTGTTTTTATTATCGCTATTTGCTTAAGAGAGTCTTTTGTTTTTGTTTTGAACATTCAAGAATTTTTATATTTTTATTATAGTGTTTTGTATGTATAACCACTTACTGAGTTTATAGTATCAGTATTCATCTCTTCGTTAAAATAGCCACTGGACCATCAAGCAAACAATACGACGACTATTGAACTTTTTAGAAAAGTATTTATACGTGCGTTATTTTTTAATTTTTAAAAATAATAATTATAAGTTGCCTAACTCTCTGACTCTCTAAATTAATTATTATAATAATGATTGAGAGTAAGGTGAGAATTTATAAGACCTGGGTAAGACCGATCATGCATACAATATAGAAACAAGAGCTGACATCGCGAGAACGAAAAGCCTTCTTAGAACATCCGAAATGAAGACTCTACGACCCATTGCAGGCCCAATACTTTCCGACAAAGTGAAAAACTCTCAAATAAGAAAAATCTGCGATGTTGAAGATGTTGTGTGATGAGGAAGAGAAAGAAAACGTTTCTGGAAAAATTATGTTGAAAGAGCGAGTTCGGATCGAGTGGTGAGGATGGCAGCGGACAGCAGCATAAGAGGTAGCAGACCCCCAGGAAGACCACCTAAATGATGGAGGATAGCTGGTCTTCAACCTCCCAGGAGCGGACCGGAGAACGACAAGACATAGTCGTATATAAAAAGGAAGAAGAAAAAGAAGATTAGTTAACTAGGAAAATTCTCCGTGCCTATGACAAGGATTTATAGCATATTCAGTCAATACATCAATTGGACGCCCATTTTATTGCTACTGATTTCGGAATAATCATCATCAGGTCAAATGAAGACCACATTTAGTCAACATTTGCAGTATAACACGAAGTGAATGATAACGGTAAGGCGAGTGATATATTTTTTATTTTTAAAAATATTTTTTAAAACCCCACCTAAAATTTGTTTTAAGATAACTTATTCTGCAATTTAAAAATGCCAAAAGATGTTAAATTGGTCTTTTCTTTTTTAAAAGTTTTCCCTTTGAACCCTTTTCAATGAGAAACAATGAACTTTAGTATTATTAGTATGAAGTATTATTAGCCGAGACATCAGGTTTTATCAAATATTTTTTTTACTTTAGTATATATACATGTATATATATATATATGTATATATATATATATATATATATATAATATATATATATATATATATATATATATATATATATATATATGTGTATATATATGTATATATATATACATAAATATATATATACATATACGTTATAAAGTATAAACAAAAGAGGAACGTGTTTCAACGTTTATAAAAAAAGGACGATCATTTTCAAAAGAAATATCAGTGTGCGCGATTTCATTAAATGAGTCAAAAGTCATGACTCGATATTTTAAAAAAAAGTTTTCTTTGCTCTTTAAGAGTTTACTTTTTAAGCCAAGAAATATTGGTAAATTATATTTCCAGCCTCCCACGCTTGTTAGAAATAAAGCTTTAGCGATCCGTTTCATTTGGAGAACTCTGCCTGAAAATTGAAACGGCTGAATCGAGTTTTCATCGCTAGAGCCTGCGGAAGGGATGAATGGGTATTTATCCGACCTCAGACAATGGGTAAGTCAACGTGAATGGGGGGTTGATAATGTTGATAGAAAGGGTTGTTACTTTCAGATAAAGGGTAGCGGATTTTACTGAAAATTTTAATACTCATTGGAGGTATTGCTACCAGGATTATGTACAAACTGAAACGGTTTACTCAGATCCATAGTCTAAAGGATAAAAGAAAAGGTCAGGGATGAAATCTAATATTGTAAGATGAGATGGAATTATGGGTAAAAAAACACAAACAAACGTGTTATTTTAGAATATCTCTACCTGTTGTAAATATTAAATTATTACAATTATTTTTTCTTAAAATATTTTTATACGATTGTGAAATATTATTTTGATAGTGAAATATCGTGTCGGATTGTGGTCCAGTGGTGTCGCGGACTCGCGGAGTTTCTCGGTTCGAATCCACTCTACCACAATTTGATACCTATTTCTAATAATGAACCGCTTAGGCTCACAGAAACAGTATGAAATTTAAATATTTGTGTAAATAATAAAAACAGAAATATTTCTCTTTTTCTAATTAAAATGTTTATTTATATAATTGGAGATAAAATTAAAAATAATTAATTAAGATGGTTTGAATGTATGGAACGTTTTGTAAGGAAAAAAAATTGGAAAAAAACGATTTTAACTAGACCTTTTATTGGTAAATTATAAGTATTATAAATTGTTTTATTTTTTTTTTAAGAAATTATTGCTACTCATATTATTTATTAATTTAACATTTACTTTGTGACAAAATATGACGATTGAAAATTTAAACATACAATTGAAATACTTGCGAAATACCATTTTTGAGTTTATAAATGTAACTTAATGAAATTAAACAGCTTTGTTTTATTTTATTTTCACATTTTATATGGTGTACGGAGTGCGAAGAAGTTTTTGGCATAGTTAGGGAAGGGTAATTAACTATAAACTAACTATGAGTATTTCAATGTTTTAGAATTAGTACATAAACCCTAATGATGACAAGGTTCTTGCTGAAACCGGTTGGAAAAAGTGAACCAATAAAAACGAAGTCATTTTATTTTATAAATGAAAGAGTTGTTGCTCAATAAAAAAGCTTCTTTCACCTTACCAAAGATGTCTCTAGTAAAATTCTAGTGATTCAAGCATTTTGCCACGAGTTTGATCGATATACCGAGATGTTTCAGATATCTGAGTAGTGTTGTTGTCAATCATGGGTAGAATTGGTTAGTGTCACACAAACATATCGCTCACTCCTTTCAAGAACGTCATAAATCAAAAATCGACAATTTTAAGTTGTGCATACTTTCGGAATGCCCAGAAAATGTACTAAATCCCAGCAGAAGCGGCATATTTTTAACTAAACATTTACCTGATACAGGGCAGAAAGTGTTCTTTTTGTATTTTGAAGAAAAGGTATTGTTTGATTATTTTTTGAAATATACTAAATGTTTTTCAAATGGAGAAAAAACCTTCAGGTTTTACCTTAAAAGATCTGTTGCACAGTAAAAAGTTCAATAAGTGGCTTGGTATTTATTTTTAATACATTGTATTATATTTTTAAACTTTAAAAACGTTCTCCTGAAAAATCAAGTTTTTTTGATTTATGACGTTCTTGAAAGGAGTGGGCGATATGTAAAGTGACGACTTAACCAAGCCTATGACGGTCGTAAGCCCTGTAAATGCCAAGACTTCCATATTCTCATGGCGTGAAGTTCTAAATCGCATCTTATAATTTAGTGTCGAATTTTCTCTCCTTTAATTTGTCGAAGTTTATAACCTTAATTAACTTAAAATCAGTTATTGAAGAAATAATTAAGGTAGGTTCTTTATATCACAGATTCTAATTTCAACCGTCAAATGAAACCGCAAAGTAATTTTATCGAAGCCTTTGTACTGGAAACCGCCAAAACAAAGATTTCAAATTTGACAAATCGCTGAATTATTAATTTAAGAAGGACGAAATTAATTTTTCGCTTTCTTTAACAATATTCGGCTCGGAATAATAATTCGAACGAAACTCCAAAGTCCAGTACTTTATTTGAAATACTTACCTTCGTTTCATTAGGCGAACAAAAGTAATTTAACTTTTAAATGTGCTTACATCGTATTCCCAAATTATAAATAAGGTAAATTAAAAAGGAAAGCGTTTCGTTTGTCAGTTATTAAAAGTTATGGAATAAGTTTATTAAAAATGTATTTAACTGTGGTACCCTCCACACTCAAAGTACCTTCAAATAACGTATGTTCTAAAGAGGAGTATTTTATAAACCCTAGTCGTACTTATGAAAAATTTGTGAGTTATAATAAAGAGCTTGCCACAAACCAAGTATAGTCAGTAACATGTTCACAGATCGATTGCGCGAATCATAGCATAAATGATCAGATTAATGTGGTTAAAAATAGTTTTTTCGCTTCCAAACAGTTGTGGCGCGCAATAGTGAGAGTGAAATAAATTTGAATTATTTTTCACATCTCAACATAGATGGAAAAAAAATGGAAGTTTGGGCATTTACAGTGTTTTTCATCAATTCTACCCATGATTGACAACCACACTTCTCAAATTCATGAATCTTCTAGATATTGATTGAACTCGTATGCGAGTTCTTATTAATGAGAGAGTGTTTTTATGTGAGGTCCAAATCCTGGACTGTATTCACATACCTGAGAAAAATCATAAAAGGCAGAATAGAAGGTCGACGAGGTGTGGGCAGAAGACAGATCTCCTTGCTCCAGAATATACGAGATTGGACGGGAATCAGAATCAGGAGCTGTTTAAAGCTGCCCAAGACAAGAACAATTACTCTCAAGTGATAGTCGACATCAGTGCGACCTGACATATCACGCAAAGAAGAAGAAGAATAAATAAAATGTCACGAGTAAAAATAAATGACGCAGGGTGAAAATAAATTAAAGATCACTATTTTAAAATACTTTAAAACGAAAAAGGTATTCAATTCAAATTGCTTGAATGGTTATCAAGTTATCGAGTGAAAATTTGTTTTAGGGGGATTTTTAATCCCTCTCTTGGGTATGGGTAGGTTAATAAAGCTAAGTACTGTATCAGTTCATCCATTGGAATAAGTGTCATCTGTGAAAACAATGCACGGTGCTTTGTGAATTTTGTCAAATGCTATGCTGGAAAAAAAAACCCTTCAATTTATGGCTTGATATATCGCTCACTCCTTTCAACGTCATTTATAAAAAAAATTGATTTTCAGGAGATCGGTTTTTAAGTTTAAAAATATAAAAAAACGGATTAAAAAAAAATATCAAGCCACTTATTGAACTTTTTACTGTGCAACAGATCTTTTAAGGTAAAACCTGAATGTTTTTTTTTCCATTTGAAAAATATTTAGTATATTTAAAAAATAATTAAACAGTACCTTTTCTTCAAAATGCAAAAACAATACTTCTGCCCTGTAGCGGGTAAATATCATGTTAAAAATATGCCGCTTTTACTAGGATATAGTACATTTTCTGGGCATTCCGACTGAACATGCACGACTGAAAATTGTCGATTTTTGATTTACGACGTTGTTGAATGGAGTGAGCGATGTACCTGTATTGTAGGTATTGTACTTTTAAAAATTTGAACCTCATAAAGCGCATCACAATTATTTTTTAAACTATTTTTTCCACAATATTTTTATTCAGTTCAAATCTCTAGGTATGTATTTTACATAAACATTATTGATTTGAAATTGCGTTGACGTCTCAACCTTTGTTTGATCAGGAAGTTAAAGGAATTAAGATATAAGTTACGTATACTTCATCAAACCCTGATCCACACCCGATGGTGCATAGGACACTGCATCATATAAACGCATTATTATCTTGATCGTTAGAAAACACATGTAGGAAAGGTGATCAGCCTTCCATATCTGGTATCATTCCAAGGTAATATTTAAATAATATTAGAATAAAAAAAAACAGATGTTCGAATGATGAAATAAGGAAAGAATGCAAGGCTGAGATAAGCATTATAGATACAATTAAGAAAGGTGAGTTGAGATGGTTTGGACATGTGGAACGTATGAGTGGGGAAAGAATGGTTAAATAAATTTATGAGGCAAATGTAGTTGGAAAAAGAAGCAGAGGAAGACCGAGGAAAACTTGGCATAATCAGGTATGTCAAGTACTTGAATGCGGCCGGGTCAGGAGTCGTAATAATCGTAGAGTTTGTATGAGGAGATGCATGAATATAGAAGAGGAGAAGAATGTTTGCAAAGAATGGTATGTCGTTCGATTCTCTCTGCCTACTCCTGCGGAAAGCGGCGTGATGGTAAGTTAGTTATTTAGTGAAAAAAACACTTACATTTATTTCACTCCTCCCCCTGGGAATTGAATCCGGGACCTCCAGTACGGTAGCCGAGCTTGCTGACCATTACAATACGGAGGCGGACAAAACTACGCTACGAATTTGTGTTTCAATTATTAATTTCTGTACACGGCGACTCGTCTAATATGCAAGGCGAATTCTCTACAGAACTTAATTCGATGCATAACAGAAATACGAGGTTTTGTTTTATCAGCGACGGAATAATGTGAACAATTTTCTTTCAGTTAATTTAGCGTTGGAAAATAGTCATTTTAGTTTCTCGGCTTTTCTAAAATTACTTATTATTATTAGAGCCCAGAGCAGACTCATAACTTTTAAGTGTTTTTAAATTGAACATGAAACTCTAACACAACAGCTGAGAGAATGGTACAATGAAAAATGAGACTCTTTATATTAAAAAAGAAAATTGACGCCAGGCAAATCGAATTTAATTTAATGTAAAGACGAATCCATACGGAGGATAAAGAAAAAAATAAGGGACAAAATTAGAATCCCTTTACAAATTTTGAGTGTATACAAATACTTGTTTACGAATCTGGATTATCTCTAAACATAGGAATTATTTAATAATGGATGGAATTGGTGAATGTTACACGTGTGTAAAGTGATCACTTAAACCCCGTAAATGCCCAGACTTCCATATTCTTCTTCATCTTTGATGAAACTAACTAACTAACTAACCATCACGCTGCTTCTCCGCAGGGGTAGAGAATAGAACGCCACGCCAATCTGTCTTTGCAAACATTTTTCGCCTCTTCCACGTATAAATAAACATATATTTATATTTTTTGTTGAATGTTTTTCTTAGATTTGTGGCACATTTTATAAGCTTTATAAAATTAAACAACTTTGTTTTAACCACTTTTTTATGAGTATTTTAATGTTTTGGAATTAAATAAACCCTGATGATGAAAAGGTTATTGTCGAAATTGTTAGGTTAAAGTGTATTTATAATAATAAAGTGATTAAAACAAAGTTGTTTAATTTTATAAAGAATATATTTATATGTACGAATATGTGAATTTTGGAAGCCTCTGAAATGTCTACAATGCCTCATAAATTTGAGAATTTGTACACCAAATAACAAGATATATACATTATCGAAAGCAAGAAGAATGACTTTCGAACTTTTGGTTTCCTCATTGCTGGTGTTTCCGAAGTTTGGGTAACATTTTGATTTATTGAGATTGTCTTCCGATTGTGCAATATGTAATACTTCTGTAATTAAATAGATATGCTTTTTAGAGAGATCTCTTCAAAATGATATAAGCAGTAATAAAATGAACAAATAATTTTGAAAAATATTTTTTTTATTTATCCGTACTATGTAATTATTATTATTCACAATTAATTAACACAGCTTATTTACTCATGTTTTCAGGGGCGTTCATAACATATAGGAAGAAATACAGTGCCTATCCTAACTTACCAGCGTCACATATAAAAACGCAAGCAGTACCTACCTACCCTACCTTTCTAAATAGTATCTAGCTTACCTTACTACCTAACTCTACCCAATCCTAAATAATTCTCTGTGAACGCCAAAGCATGTATGTATTATATAATATATTTATATATATATATATATATATATATATATATATATATATATATATATATATATATATATATATATATATATATATATATATATATATATATATATATATATATATATATATATATATATATATATATATATATATATATATATATATATATATACAATATATATATATATATATATATATATATATATATATATATATATATATATATATATATATATATATATATATATATATATAAATATATATATATAAAACACTACTTTGTGACTACTGGTTTCAAA
Source organism: Brachycentrus maculatus (assembly GCF_059751285.1). Classification (NCBI taxonomy): domain Eukaryota; kingdom Metazoa; phylum Arthropoda; class Insecta; order Trichoptera; family Brachycentridae; genus Brachycentrus; species Brachycentrus maculatus. The sequence continues at coordinate 589,456 of NW_028281210.1, forward strand.
ATAATCATTCCATCATCAGGTTAAATATACATAGATTTAAGTAAAATTGTTACGGTCTGACATTTGTTACATAAAGTGAACGATGATTGATAAGGAGAGTGTTATACTAGTATATCGCAAAGTTAACAATGCTTTTAATATACAAAAAATATAAATTTGATCAATTGAAATTCAAATTGATTCAAATATAAAAACGAAATACTTTATACAAGTGTTTTATACAAGTGTTCATCACTCGTACAATTGTTTTATTTTTGTATTTAAATCATGTTATTGCACAAAACCAAATCGATGAATAATACAAATAGATGAGACATTTTTTTTTCAATTAATTTTCAATTCAAACAATATTCTGGTTATAAACAAAGCCATTGATTTCATTTCATTTCAAATATATTAATCAATAGGACATGATTTTTTTTAAAGCCATTTGTTACCTCTAACAAAAATAATCTTATTAAATATTAAATTAAATGGCATAATTTCTAAAAACGATTTTTAGTTTAGTGTGATTAACTACTACATTGTAAGTTCCAGTTTTTCAAGCAAAATTAAACTTTTCTAAGAACAATTTATTTTTCATGTAAACACTATAAGTTTACTAGAATAGAAAAATATTGATGTTCTCATCTAAATATGTAAACACAAACTTGTTTACGTTGATAACCTTATGTGGTCTTATACCATTGTTTATTTTTATATTTTAATAAAAATGTTTTTTTTTATATAAAAAAATAATAACAAATCAATACATAATATGAGTTTTGTTTATCTCTTATATTTGTGCAAACTTATCACAGTGTTTATTCATTAAACTTTATCTCAAGAAAACACTGAATAGATTTAATATAGTGCCCTGTACACCATTGATTGCGGATACGAATTAAAAGATGAAGAATTCAAGTATTCAAAGTAAATACGAACAAAATAAGAAATATTCCTTGGAACATAAATTATTTTTTAGTAATACATTTCTCGTTAAAGGAAAGCTTTTTGATGTATTTTAATAAGCTTAGTTCTCACAGTGAATAGAAGTATTAAAGTAAAAATAGGAAATGTAAGAAGTACGACTACCAGGTTTTAATGCCCATGCTCGTATCGCTAGTAAGGTTTTATTTTTCACATATTACTCTCGAAATATACTTACATATTCTTACACTTCACATATCGTAGTCATACAGGAGAAAGTGACCAAGTGCATTTCTTACAAAAACATGGTCATTGACTATTTGATATCTTACTAGCTTAATATTGCCCTGAAAATATCCCAAAGCCATTTTAAACTGTGAAGTATAGTATATTGACTTGTTAAAAACGACTAACTGCATTGATGTTTATTTTCTTGCTAAGCAAAAGTGACTCAAATGGCACTCCTGAACATTTTACATATTGTTAGTTGGTCACTTTCTCCTGTACGACTACGATATTTCTGTTGGATCAAAAATCATGAATTTAAAATGAAAAGTGTTTTTGTATGATTTTTACGTTTCCGATGTCGTTTATTTTCATTTAAATACCTTGTGAAATTATAAAATGACGACATAAAATAAATTTACAACAACATTTTGAGTGTGTCCAAATACTTGTTCACGAAATATAGATTATCTCCAATTACAGGAGTTATTTTCATATCATTTTTTGACATCTCATCAAAGATGAAGAAGAACATGGATATCTGGGCTTTTACGGGGATGGCGACCGTTATAGGCTGGTTTAAGTGATCACTTTACACACGTGTAACATTCACCAATTATTGACAACCACAATACTCAAATTCTTGTTAGTTCCATATATATGAACCAATTTTGAAACATTGTTCTATATATATATATATATATATATATATATATATATATATATATATATATATATATATATATATATATATATATATATATATATATATATATATATTATTATTATTATTATTGTTATGAATATAATCCAGGATTCGGACCTCACATACTAATAAAAGAGTTTCTGCTCAATAAAAAGCTTCTTTTCATCTCGCCAATAGATATCTCTAGTGAAGTTCTAGTGATTCAAGAACAATGTTTCAAAATTGGTTCAGATATATAGAAATTCCAAGAATTTGAGTAGTGTGGTTGTCAATAATGGGTAGAATTAGTGAATGTTACACGTGTGTAAAGTGATCACTTTAACCAGCCTATGACGGTTGTCAGCCCCGGATTCGGATCTCACATACTAATAAAAGAGTTTCTGCTCGGTAAAAAGCTTCTTTTCATCTCGCCAATAGATATCTCTAGTGAAGTTTTAGTGATTCAAGAACAATGTTTCAAAATTGGTTCATATATATAGAAATTCCAAGAATTTGAGTAGTGTGGTTGTCAATAATGGATAGAATTGGTGCATGTTACACGTGTGTAAAGTGATCACTTTAACCAGCCTATGACGGTTGTCAGCCCCGTAAATGCCCAGACTTCCATGTTATTCTTCGTCTTTGAGAAGATTTCAAAAAATCATATGCAAAATAACTCCTTTAATTGGAGATAATCCAGATTTTGTGAACAAGTATTTGGACAAACTCAAAATGTTGTTGTAAATTTATTTTATGTCGTCATTTTATAATTTCACAAGGTATTTAAATGAAAATAAACGAATCGGAAACGTAAAAAACATACAAAAACACTTTTTATTTTAAATTCATGACTTTTGATCCAACAGAAATATGTGAAGTGTAAGAATATGTAAGTGTATTTCGAGAGTAATATGTGAAAAATAAAACCTTACTAGCGATACGAGCATGGGCATTAAAACCTGGTAGTCGTACTTCTTACGTTTCCTATTTTTACTTTAATACTCGTATTCACTGTGAGAACTAAGCTTATTAAAATACATCAAAAAGCTTTCCTTTAACGAGAAATGTTTTACTAAAAAATAATTTATGTTCGAAAGAATATTTCTTGTTTTGTTCGTATTTACTTTGAATACTTGAATTCTTCATCTTTTAATTCGTATCTGCAATCAATGGTGCACAGGGCACTGTATTAAATCTATTCAGTGTTTTCTTGAGATAAAGTTTAATGAATAAACCTTGTCATAAGTATTGCATAAAAATAAGAGAAAAACAAAACTTATATTAAGTATAATAATAATAATAATAACAAAACCCTAATCCGCACCCCAATGGTGCATAGGGCACTGTTTCATAAAAATGCAGTGTTATCTTGATCGTTTACACATGAAGGAAAGGTGATCAGCCTTCCGCTTCAGGTACCAGTCCAGGGTAATATTGAATAAATATTACAGTGAAAAAATCACTTATATTTATTTGACCCCCCTGGGAATCGAACCCGGGACCTCCAGAACGGTAGCCTAGCGTGCTGTCCATTGCACTACGGAGGCACTACTACAAATGTATTAAGTATACATTTGTTATTTTTATATATAAAAAAAACATGTTTATTAAAATATAATAATAAAACAACGGTATAAGACCACATAAGGTTTTCAACGTAAACAAGTTAGTGTTTACATATTTTGATAAGAACATCAATAGTTTTCGAAACTTTTAGTGTTTACATGAAAAAAAAAGTGTTCTTATAAAAGTTTATTTTTGCTTGAAAAACATCACAAATTTTTCTTAGCACCCCATAGGAATCCACCTGGAACTAACAATATAATAGTTGAACTCACTAAACTAATAATCGTTGATAGAAATTATGCCATTAAATTCAATATTTGGAAGATGATTTTTGTTAGAGGTAACAAATGGCTTTAAAAAAAATCATGTCCTATTGTAAAATATATTTGAAATGAAATGAAAGCAATGGCTTTGTTTATAACCAGAATGTTGTTTGAATTGAAAATTAATTGAAAAAAAAATGTCTCATCTATTTGTATTATTCATCGATTTGGTTTTGTGCAATAACATGATTTAAATACAAAAATAAAACACTTGTACGAGTGATGAACTCGTATACAGCAAAAAGTGATTTTAAATTATAAATATAAAAAGTATTTTATTTTATTTTTTTAATCTGTTTGAATTGAAATTGATCAAATTTACATTTTTTGTAAATTAAAAGCATTGTTAACTTTGCGATATGGTAATTTGACACTCTCCTTATCATTCATTGTTAACTTTGTGTAATACCAATTTTAAAAAAAAGTAAATAAAAAGTAATATCTTTTAGATAATCTAGAAAAAAATTAAATAAGTTTATTAAGTTTATAATTAATAAAGACTAACCCACAATTAATAACGAATTTTATTGTATTTAACTACTAGTTCACTTTAAAAAATATTTCCATTGTGATTTATCCGTCTTTTCTCTCTTTTTCAAATTTTAGTTTCGCATAAATGTCAGACCGTAACGATTTCACTTTAGTCTACATTTGACCTGATGATGGAATGATTATTTTGAAACCGTTATTCACGAAGTAGTGTTTTTAAAAGTGGTATTACACATAGTGAACAACCATGATAAGGAGCGTGTGATAAAATTTACTGTCATGATCGTTACATTTCTACTAATAAGTCTGCCAGATAACAAACGATGTAGGGATGATATTAGGTAAATTCACCCTCATGGCTACAAATAATTTGAATAAGAAAAAATCACCTTACCTTAATCCGTGGAGGTTTTATAAAAGTGATAGAGATAAAATGTTCACGGAAAATAGCCTTTGTGCACCAGGCCAAAGGGCGTTAAACTTAACCCCTGTAATTTATCATTGTCTCTTACAAGGTTTTCAGAGAATAGAGATGATATTGGCACCCTTGCACGTGGAAATTTAAAAGTAGGGTTGGCACAAAAAAATCGTTGAATATTTATGAGTTTGGATTATTTACAACATTTTGAGTGTGTCCAAATACTTGTTCACAAGATCTGGATTATCTCCAATTAGAGGAGTTATTTTCATACTATTTTTTGACATTTCATCAAAGATGAAGAATAATAAATACCTCACATACTAATATAAGATCTTCTGCTTAGTAAAAAGCTTTTTTACATCTTACCGATGTCTGAAGTGATGTTCTAGTGATTTAAGAACAAGGTTTCTAAATTGGTTCATATATATAGAACTTTGCAAGAATTTGAGTAGTGTGGTTGTCAATAATGGGTAGAATTGGTAAATGTTACACGTGTGTAAAGTGATCACTTAAACCAGCCTTTGACGGTTGTCAGCCCCGTAAATGCCCAGACTTCACCATATTCTTGAATTATTATTTTCCATGTGCCTCTTCCGATCCTCTGTACATTGACGATCACTAAGCCAAAAATTTTCTTGTCTTATACCATACAACAAAAATTATCGGAGTTCTCCCATTCCAAACCTCCTCTTCTTCATCTTTTTCTTTATCTAGAACCTAAGGATCTGTTTGTGCCTCCGCTTGTAGTTCTTGGGATGTTGGTTCCCAGCTGTCTTTCCACCTTTTTGGAGGTCTGCCTGGGGGTCTGCGCCCTTCAGGGATTCCTTGAAGGGCGATAAGTGGAAATCTGTCATCTGACATTCTGTTTACATCATCATTCCAGTATCGCCTTCGTAATCGTCTCCACCTCACGATATCCTCCGTCTTACACATGCTTCAGATGTCTGTATTTCTTACTTAGATGTTTGTATTTCTGGTTATGGATCGGAGAGTCTTCATCCCGGAGGTTCGAAGTCGAGATTTTGTTCTAAACCAAACCAATTGAATCAATTTTCATATAATATAGATACTTTTTGTTTTTAATTTACGTTTAAATAAACAAAAACCGCTATTTCTCAAAATTTATTATGGCACGTGTTTCAATGCATTCCACATCATTTTCAAAAACCGTTATGATGCAAAATGCATCGAAACACGTGTCACAATATATTTTTTAGAAATATTGGTATTTACTTGCGCGTTTGGTTACCGTACTGCAGGTTTCAGATTCGATTATCGGAGGGGACAAAATAAAAACATGTGATTTTTACTCTCATATATATTAAATTATACCCTGGACTAACTATCCAAAATGCGCCGGGCTGATTGATCACCTTCCCTTCATGCAATTAACGATCAAGATAACACTGTTTCCCTATGATACAGTGACCTTTGCACCATTTGGTGCATGTAAGGGTTAAAAAATGCACATGTATTTATTACATAATATTTTTAAGAAAACATTTATGAAATTATTAAATGTCATACAAAATGTTATAAATTCTCTTTATTTCATTACAACTTGTTATAAATAATGTATCGAAACCGGTAGACATTATTCATTTGTAAGATGACAGTTTACTCGTAGTTTATGAGAAAGATATTTCGTTAGTCAAAAAAAAATAAAATCTCAAAGCTCGTGATTTAAATATCCGTCAATAATGAGTGAAAATGAATATTTTCTCCAGACCTTTTTTTTTACTTATCAAAAAGTTTTTTGACTGTGAACCCTTTGACGATATATTAAATTTAAAATAGTACTTATTAATATAGAAGCTTTCTTAAAAATTAAAGCTATTGTAACTCATAAAATAACGTTTTGCCAAAATAACTTTATTTAACGGTTATAATAATTATAACCGTTTGGCAAAACACAAAATTGTCCGACAACCATGACAATTTTCATCTCAAGACATATTTATTACTCTGAAAGGAAGCTTGTGGCGGAAACGGTTCCGTCTGGTTTTATTTTAACAGGTGTTCCTGAAAGATTTGTCTTAAATTTATGGTCTACCTTTGGGCTTGATGCATTTTTTTATCTTTTTTTAAAATAAATCATCTAATTCTCTCTTTAATCGAATTGAATGATGATGATACCGGTTTTAGTTTTATGGCAGCAGTGAAATATATTTTGTTTATTTATTTTATTGCGTATTTTTTAAACGTATTAAAAAAAATAAAAAAATATTTTTGACAAACATTTTTTGTAATACATTTTTGACTTTAAAAATAAAAAAAATGTACTTTAACAATTTTTTGGCAAAACGAAAGGAAATTTTTTAATTATATTATACCTTAATATGTTGGTATGTCAACTTGATATGTAACATCTATCATTCCTATTTATATTAAAGAAGATGGAAGTATGAACATCCCAGGGCTTACGACCTTGCATTTGGCTGGCTTTAGCGATTACTCAATACAATCTTGTAACATTCACCATTTTGCCCATGATTGAACATATTCTTCTTCTCTTAATTGATTAATTGATTCTGAATTATCTTCTTAGTTACAGGTAGGTTTTTAATTTTGTTAATTCTCCTTGCCTACTATTATGTACAAGAGCTAATAGAATATTTAGTTTGCATGTCTTTAAAATGATAGTGGATGTGTAAAGTTAAAAATTAACGAATAAGGTCGATCCCTAAAAACAAAACAAAAGATACAAAAATACAGTAAACAAAATGGATTCAATATCCCATATCAATCAAGATTTGTCACAAAGCTCATTTATTTGTGTTGTCATATTTTCGAAATAAGACATCACTACATCTGATAGATCTCTATGTCCTATTGCCTAATCGTGTTTTTTAATGCGCGACCTTCTTTTGCACATATGTTTCCAATTTAAATCGTTCTTAAAAAAATACTAAATACCCACCATGAATGATGACGTCTCATCACATTCACAAGAAGAGGTTTGTCTAATTTTAAGTGGAAGAGGTATTCTTGAAAAGCTCCATGACCCGTAAAAAGTTAAATGTTTTTTAAATGAAAATTTAAACAATTTAGTATATTCGGAAAGAAAATTTTCATATTTTTTCCTGTTCTGCTTCTATATATCGACTATTCCAAATATTTAACATTTTTTTCTAGTATCAATTTCTTAGCAAAACTATGGAAAAATCGATTAAACTCCGATTATATTTATTACTATACGGGTAGGTTAAGAACGTCTTTTAATTTATTTGCAATGTAATGATCTAATTCATTATGGCCTCCCTTAATTCGACATGCCCCGTAGCTAGGAACTTGCAAATTATAATATTGCCTTCACTTTTGATAACAGCGGTTGGGAAAAAATATTGGAGTTCGTAATCTTGTTAACCGATCTTATATAAAATCCCATTTCTCTTCGACTATCATGAACAAAATGATTGGGAAATTATACCGCCAGAGAGGCTCGGCGACCTACCCCCGCCTTGAGACATTTTCGGGGTTGGAAATTTGATTCGATATTTTTTTTGAACTTCCCCAATTTGTCTTGCACCGAAACTGATTGCCATATTTTGTCTCCATTAAATAAAAGTCACATGTCTTCTGGTCATACCCTAATATATTTAAAAATCGTCTCTTAAAATATCCTTAACATATTTTGTATATTAAAAGCATCAATAACTTTGTGGCATGGTAATTAAACACTCTCCATATCATGCATTGATAATAAGGAGATATCACTAATCACAATGTGCCCAAATACAAATAATATGTTCACGAATTTGGGTTTTTCTACTTTTGTGTTTTCAGGCATTTCAAAGTGTGTGAAAAAATCCTATTAATAACATACAAACATAAAATAAATAGGGTCTCAGCTTAATAAAAACTAGCTTTTTCAATTCAAAATAGATGGCTCTAGTAAACTCACACGACCAGTGTCATGAGCTTAATGATAAATGTAGGAGTCCTAGAAAGTAGAGTATTGCGGTTATCAATCATAGGTACAAAAGTGAATGTTGCACGTATGTAAAGTGATCACTTAACATGCCTATTATAGGTCATAAGTCCTATAAAGGTTGAGAGTTCTATATTCTTTCTTGAATGTTTTAAAAGTTGTTTTATTTTGTAAACTTTATAAAATAAAACAACTTTGTTTTTAACCTACATACACCGAGTATATGTTTAACCCTGATGATGACAAAGTTCTTTTCGGTTGGAGAAAAAACTGTACCAATTAAAAAAAGTTAAAAATAAAGTTATTCATTTTATAAAATTCGATATTCTTCTTCACCTTTGTTGAGAAGTGTAAAAAACGGTTTTATGGCATTTGGAACGAATGATTGACGAAAGAATGTCATCATATTATTTTTTGACATCTCATCAAAGATGAAGAAGAATATGGAAGTCTGGGTATTTACGGGGCTGACGACCGTCATAGGCTGGTTGAGGTGATCACTTTACACACGTGTAACATTCACCAATTCAACCCATTATTAAATTACTCCTATAATTAGAGATAATCCAGATTCGTGAACAAGTATTTGGACACACTCAAAATTTGTAAAGGGATTTTTATTTTTTTAAATGTAAAAAACTTCACTTTTCTCCCTTATTTTTTTTTATCCTCCGGCTCCGTTTGGATTCGTCTTTACATTAAATTAAATTCAATTTGCCTGGCGTCAATTTTCTTTTTTAATATAAAGAGTCTCATTTTTCATTGTACCATTCTCTCAGCTTGTTGTGTTAGAGTTTCCATTTTTTTACCAATTCTACCCATTATTGACATTTACCAATTCTACCCATTATTGACAACCACACTACTCCAATTCTTGGAAGCTCTATATATATGAACCAATTTAGAAACATTGTTCTTGAATCACTAGAACTTCACTAGAGACATCTATTGGTGAGATAAAAATAAGCTTTTTTATTTAGCAAAAACTCTTATAATTTGATAAATAACTCCTGTAATTGGAGATAATTTAGATTTGCGAACAAGTATTTGGACACACTCAAAATGTTGTAAATTATGTCATATTATAACATAGATGCCGAAGAAGATATGCTTTGAATAGTTCTGATGCTTGTAAGTGGTGATCTAGAGCAATCAGCAAGTACGGATGTTCTTATCGAATACGGACGATATTATCTTTTCTGCCTACTCCTGAAGTAAGTAGGGTAAAACTAATTATTTAGTAACATGTTCTTGCAGTCGTCATTGGCAATTCCGCTTTTTATGTAAATTAAAAATCCTACAAAAGGTTTAGTAGCCATCTCTTTTCTCCTTCGATCTGATTGACCGAAATGGCGAGCGACCCCCTCCCCTAATACACATCATAAATTATGCAATATGTTATTTTCCCGGCATAAATGACCGAAAAAATAAGCAAGCATGATAAAAAATTCATACCATCCCCAACCCTTAGCCGTTTTGTCGTATTTTCTATGCAAATGGAGTCGCGTTTACCCATCGCTGGCCAGCGTGGACGAATTTCACCGGATATTGGTACTTGGCCTCCGATGTCGGCGCATTTCCGATTAACTGTACTATCTGCGTTTGAAAAAAAACGGAATAGCTTTTAGTGAGTTTGCTGTTTGTTTTAAGCATGATTTCATCCCTCCCAAGCTTCTGCGATCTGTTCTAGGCCTCTAGTCAAGCACCTTCTTTGTCCATCTATCATTGGATATATCGTTCACTCCTTTCAAGAACGTCATATATCAAAAATCATAAATTTTTAGTTGTGCATGTTTTCGGAATGCCCAGAAAATGTACTTTATCCCTGTAAAAGCGGCATATTTTAAATTTAATATTTACCCGCTACAGGGCAGAAAGTGTTGTTTTTGCATTTCGAAGAAATGGTTTTGTTTAATTTTTTTTTAAAATAAACTTAATATTTTTAAACCGAGAAAAAACATTCAGGTTTCACCTAAAAAGATCTGTTGCACAGTAAAAAGTACAATAAGTGGCTTGATATTTATTTTTAATACATTGTGTTATATATTCTTAAACACGTTTTTTGATTTATGACGTTGTTGAAAGGAGTGAGCGATGTGTGTCACATAACCTGCCCAGTTCCACTTTTGTTTCGTGGTTTTTTTATTTGTGCGATACGTTTATTTAAAAAAAAAAAAAGTTTTGAAAATAATTTAAACTATTCTTCTTATCTTCTCTTTCTTATTCTTCTTTAGCATTTTGTTATCCTCTCCTGGATATAAACCTCTTCCATATCCTACTCCCAAATAAATGAGATCATGGAAAAGATATTGTTAATTTTTTGGCAGATCAAACAAGATTTTAAATCTTGGTAAATATTTTTCAAAACTGTTAGATGCTACAGTTTAGCACAAGAGCGACGAAATAAAGCCTCTGTGAAATGTTTTTACATTGAATCCTAATTTCTTAGCTGAATTTTGGCATTATTATTTTCTTATATTATATTGCGTTATTCTCCACTTTACTTCTTTATTATTCTTATTTATATTAGCAATAAATAAAAATAGAATACTTTTAAGAAATCTGTTATATTCACAGTAAATTTCATTTTTTCAACATTATATAAATGACAAAAAAGTATGGTTTGCACAAAACAATATTATTTTAAAACTAAATGGTTGAAACTACCTTATAAACCATCACGCTGCTTCCCGACAGGGGTAGGCAGAGCTAGGCCAGGCTTGGCATAATCAAATATTTTACATACTTGAGCATGCCAAGTTTTCCTCGGTCTTCCACTGCTTTTCTTTCTAACTACATTAGCTTCATTTTTTTTTTCTCTTTTTTTTTTTCATTTTCGTTCTCTCTACATGTTTAAACTATCTCAATATACTTTTTTATCGATAATGTTTAACTCAGCCTCAGCATTATTTCCATATATCACCATTTCAATATTTGTTATACATCGTTTTGCCACACATTTATCTGAGGGATCGCATTTCAACTGCATATCCTTTTTTTCATTAGTCTATGATTTTTGAAAGTCCCGCCACATTCCCACGTTCGGTATAGAAACTCTTGGCTTCCATTCATCCCATTCGTCTATAATCCATGAGCTCAAGCATATACACATATAAAGTTCTTCACTCCTCTGTGTATGTATTTCTAAATTCAGGGTACATTATAATAAAATAAGGTGGAACATTTTGTTTAAATGTTGTACATTCCTTATTTAAAAAAAAAAACACTTGCAATAAACCACTTAATGAGATTTATTTTATTATACACGACTAGTTTTGAAAACTAACAGATGTTTTCATCTACAGGTAAAAATTAAAACTAACGAGCAAAAAAGATTAAGGGGTATATAAAAATATACCCCTAAATGTTGAAATACCCCAAAATGTTTTGTCCGCCTCCGTGGTGTAATGATCAGCGTGTTAAGCTACCGTGCTGGAGGTTCCGGGTTCGATTCCCAGGGGGGGTGAAAAGAAATATTAGTGATTTAACACTGTAATATTTATTTAATATTACCCTGGACTAGTTCCTGAAGCGCAAGAGTGATCATCTTGCCTTCATGCAAGTGATGATCAAGATAACACTGCGTCCATTCGATGCGGTGCCCTATGCACCATTGGGTGCGAATAAGGGTTATAAGTAAATGTTGAAAGCGTAATAATTAGAGAGGAGGGGGGATTAATCAACGGGACTTTTTTTTAAAGGAAACATTGATAATAATAGTGATGTATTTTGAAACAGCATATTATTAATTAATTATTAATTTTTATGTATATCTAAATTTTCTAAATTGTTCATGGCATTTAATTAACATTATTTGTACATTCCCTATCGAGAATACAATGAAACAACTTTTATTTGCCTTTCGAGAACGTCTTTTGAGCGAAACTCGATCAGTATGCTCCAATTCGTTCAGAACACCCCTATTCGAGTAATATTGATCAACCTACCCTTGCCTTATAATATCGACTCATGACATTGCCTCTCGGCCATCCCTAGAAAACGAAATGAGATATGAAAACGAAATTTTTATTTTGTTGTTTTTAATAAAATCCAAAAGGGCCAAGGGTTTTACTGTCAATAATAATATATATAAAGGTCGGCAGTTTCCCTACATATTGAAACGCAGCGAAGTTTTTACTGCGCACTTTCTCGAATATTTGCCAAAAAAATCATCCTGATACGTTTGTTTTATTTATAGATTTCATATTTTTTAAAATTTAAACCAGAAAATTCTATTATTTTTTGACATCTCATCAAAGATGAAGAAGAATATAGAAGTCAGGGCATTTACGGGGCTGACGACCGTCAAAGGCTGGTTTAAGTGATCACTTTCCACACTTGTAACATTCACCTATTCTACCCATTATTGACAACCACAACACTCAAATTCTTGGAAGTTCTATATATATGAACCAATTTAGAAACCTTGTTCTTGAATCACTAGAACTTCACTAGAGACATCTTTGGTGAGATGTAAAGAAGCTTTTTATCAAGCAGAAACTCTTATATTAGTATGTGAGGTTTTGTTATATCTTTGTAAAATTAATTTACTTTGTTTTCACCACTTTTTTTATAAATACAATTCAACCTACCGGTTTCAACAATACATTGTCATCATCAGGGTTTATTTTAAATCATAAAAACATCAAAGTAGTTAGAACAGATGTCAGAAAAAAAATTCTACTATTTTATTTGTCATATAGATTTTTTTTTTAAATTTGATATATCACAAGTCGTGCATAAAAAGAAAGTAGTGTTTTTTAAAGAAGTTTTACACAAAGTGAATGATGAATTATAAGCAGAGTGTCGCAAAGCCTTTGATTCTGCAAAGCCAACAACGGTCCCATAACCCATCTAGCATAGTTAAAAGAGATTTTAAATTACAATCAGATATATTTGATATATTTGTTAAACGAATTAATCGAGTTGGTTATCTTTGCCGGTCATCCGGAAATGTAATTAAAAATTTATCTCGAAAAACGGATGTTCGCGATCGGCCATACAGATGCACGTTGGATTATTTTTTAAACGAAAAATGTAATTAATCCGTACGAAAAACGAATCAAATTGCCTAGTTGGGAAATAATTTCTCCAACTGAATGCATTTACATTGGATAATATTTAAACATGAGGTTATTCATTTAAGTACCGATATTGAGAAATAATATAATGAGTAAACTCTGTTTTAAATAAAGTTTTCATCTTAACAAAGGTAAAGAGAAAAATGGAAGACTGACTGTGGAATATGGGTATGGAATATAAAAGTATGCTACCGGATATGGAATATGGAAGACAAAAATAGTGGTCTTATAAAACTCTTTTTTAATCATGATATTATTTCACGAAATTAAACCAAAACAAGTAATAAAAAAACCCTTATCATTTCTTCAATCTTGTTGTATTTATTTTGTAAAAATAATTGTTATTCCTCTATTTTGGAATCATTTCAGCTTGTTTGTGTCGCCTACTTCCGAAATCCGCAAGATCCATGTCAGTCGATTTTACAAAAAATGCAAAATTCACCGGGTAACATTTATGTTTCAAAGATTTGCCTATCTTTAGATAAAATATTATGAAATAGAGAATTTTCATTTTTTTTTTAATTTTTTCAGTATTTAAAAAAACACGAGACACAAACCGATTATGACGTCATCATAATTTTTGACCTATCCCCGCTTTCTGTTTAGTAGATATGGGTCAGAAGGAAAGATTCATGAATATAGCGGAATTTGAAATACAACGCTGTTTTTAAGTATTTTTTAGCAGGGTTTTCAAGCATATGAATATTTTTATTATTATTATTATTATTATTTTTTTTTAAATTTTTTTTTTTTCATTGGAAAACTAACAGAATATTTCAACACAAATAACATAATAATATTATAAAATACAAAAAAAACAATTCTAATTATAAGTTTCCACCTAAGTACTAAAAAATAAAACAATTTAAATAAACTGTCATAAAAGTATAACTATATAGAACATTTCTTTATCAACTGGTCAAAATGACATAAACAATATTTCTTTTAAACGTATTAAAAGAAACATTATTGATGTCTATTTCATTAAACATTTCATTGCACATATCGCAGGCTCGATTTAAAAATGAATTTTGGTAGGATGGTGTGCATTTTAGGTATAGGGATTTTAATATTTCCTTTTAATATGAAGTCAGAACATATTTTATCCAAGTAATTTTTCTACACTCCAATATAATAAATTCCAGTTAGAAAGTAATTGAGTCTATGTTCTCTTTAGTACGTATAATTCAGTTACGGAAAAGTTCTCGGAAGAATCTCAATTTCCAATCAAAAGAAATTCCGTCGAAAGTCCCATTTTGTCAAGTAGTTTGAGTTTTTTCTTCGGGCTGGAATTTTTATTAGCTCGATGGTTCAAGTTAGTCACTTATATCGACGTTTTTCATTTCAATATCCGTCATTTCAGTTTTCAAGGACTTCGACAACGAAGGAATTTCTTCATTTTATTTAGTACGCGAAAATATTTTAAACGGATCCTATTTATGTATTTTATTGCTTGCGTTATGGGGAAATTCAGAGTCTTCCCAGTTTATTTCTTATTTGCAAATATGCACAAATTGTATGGCAGCATTGAATTTTACATAATTATTTTCAAGCTTTTACGTTTGACGTAGAAATGGTATGCTGTAAGTATTTTAGCTGAAGCTCATTATAAAGAAGCCAACATATATTTTACTTCAACAAAAATTGGACAGAGTTTGCATATTATACTAGGTTACATTGAATGTAACATCTCATCGATAAATTTGTAGACATCGAAATCTAAAATACTTATTTAAATATTTTATTTATTTGAATGACATGTACAGAATAGAAAGATTTACATATGCTTAAAGCAATATCTTTCAACCAAACAAAAATAGACAAGTAATATTGGTCAGAACTTTTGATACCTTATACAGCTCTTTGCAATCAGAAGGTAGATAGGTTTGAGCATTAAAAAACGTAAATTGCAAATTACTGCTGTATTATTTAAGCAAGTACTTTAAATTTTACTACATATTATAAAATACACACTTTTTACTTAGGAATATGTCTTTATATTATATTTGTTTTTTAAAAAAATATCAGTCGCATCATTTTAAACACCAAAATTGCGGGATGCATCGAAACACTGGAGCCAACTATGGCTGTATTGAGAGGGCTTTTGTTTTTTTTTTCATTCGTTTTTTACTAGTGGAAACATAGACAATAAGGGAAGATTTTGGTCACTGTCACATTGTTAAGTAGGATTAAATTGTTATTCATATTTAAAATAAATATATTTTGTTTCAAAACGTTGTTTTTATTTTTATTAAAAATACTAGTAATTTAAACAATTTCTACATTATTGTTGTTGAAAGTGTGATGGTTAATTATATAAAAAAACTTATATATTAAATGGTGTTTTAAATAAAAGTTTAAAAAAACATTACTTCATCAACCTATGACGGGCAATAAGCCTTATAAGTACCCAAAATATGCAATTCTTCTTCATCAGCATTGAGATGTCAAAAATGTAAAAAAATGACAAAATTAGCTATTGTTTTTTTTAACATTGCTAACATTAATACAATCTACATATTTGAACTACTTGTAAAATAAACAAAGTCGTTCAAACACTTTTGAAGACATAAAAAGTACAAAAAAGGATAAAATAATAATATTTTTAAGGGTTGAAGCCATTGGAAAAAAGTACAATAACTTTAGGAAAACAGCCTTGAAACATAACCGAAACAACCCCTTCACTTGTTTGTACAAGTATTGAAGATTTGTAGATTGCTTTTATATGTAGAGATTTCCAAAACTCAGATAAGTAAATACAGGATGGCAAAAAATTAATAACCCTATCGGAACATGTTTTAATTTTTTCAAATGGCACTCATATTTGACATTTGTGAACTAGGCAGCTGTAGTGTATTAATCTGGATTATCTCCAATTACAGGACTTATTTTTCAAATAACTTTTTGACATCTCATCAAAGATGAAGAAGAATATGGAAGTCTGGGCATTTAGGAGACAAAAGACCGTAATAGGCTGGTGTAAGTGATCACTCTACTAATGGGTAGAATTGGCGAATGTTACACGTGTGTAAAGAGATCACTTAAACCAGCCTATGACGGTCGTCTGCTTCGTAAATACGCAGACTTCCATATTCTTCTTCATCTTTGATGAGATGTCAAAAAGTAATATGAAAAATAACTCCTGATTGGAGAAAATCCTGATTTGTGAACAAGTATTGGGACACACTGAAAATGTTGTATGTAAAAAAAACTTTCATTTATTTATTGTAACAACAGATCGATAATGTCTTGAAAATACGAAACGCTTCACAATATACGTCATTGTGCACGTATATATTTAAATAAAAGTAGAATTAAATCCAATAACCGTTTTTAATTTTGGATATATTACCGAAAAAAATCATTTTCTCCATCCTTGTTGAGATGTTAACATATAAAAACAACTCCTGTGTTGAGTAACCAAGATTTGAAAACAAGACTTTGGGCACACTCAAAATGTTGTCAACCTTTTATCTCCATATTAAAAAAAAACAAAAAAAAAATCAAGAAAATTTTCTAGACTCCT
This sequence comes from Brachycentrus maculatus, assembly GCF_059751285.1. NCBI lineage: Eukaryota > Metazoa > Arthropoda > Insecta > Trichoptera > Brachycentridae > Brachycentrus > Brachycentrus maculatus. Next base: position 606,612 of record NW_028281210.1, read on the forward strand.
TAAGATTTTTTTACAGGTTTTTTTACTAGGTTTAATACGTGTTATTAAAAGATGGGAGTAAAACTTATTTTGCGTGCTTTTATGAAAGAAGGAATACTCCAAAAGTTTGAAAAGCAAAACTTGAAATATAAATCTTCTCTTCGGACAGATTTCACTCCCTAAAGTAAGTTTTTGACACGTGTCCGATTTATTTCAACGCATTATGAATTACAGTATCGTGTTTTTAATTTTCATTTATCATTTCAGCATAATTTATATCCTCGGACGAAATGTTTTTGTGAATTTCGATATCAAGTTAAAATTCAGTAAAAATAAAAGTGAGTGATAAAAAAAAAACAAAAAGGGTTGTTGAGATTTTTTATGATCGGTCCGCCTCCGTAGTGTAATGGTCAGCACGCGAGGCTACCGTTCTGGAGTTATCGATTTCGATTCCAAGGGGGGGTCAAATAAATATAAGTGATATTTTCACTGTAATATTTATTCAATATCACCCTGGACTGGTACCTGAAGCGGAGGGCTGACCACCTCTCCTTCATGTGTAAACGATCAAGATAACACTTTGTTTATATGACGCAGTGCCCTATGCACCATTGGGGTGCGGATAAGGGTTTTTATTATTATTATTATTATTATGCTGTTTCAGCACACGTAGAGTTGTCGCCAGTTAAGGTGACATTGTGTCTCTCATAGAGTGACTTTGTAACTTAGGACATGTATTTTTCACTGTATTTTTCTTTAAACAAACAAACGTGCATCCACTTCAAGATAAAGATAAAATTCAATATTAATTTATGTTTTATGGTGTATTTACTTATGATTTAAACAAAAAAAAATTAAAAAAAAGTAGATGGCTGCAAAAATATAACCTTTTTTTGCACAATGGCAGTGCCATCTGTAAAAATTAAAATTAAAAATTAACATTGTTTATGGCAGATATTTTCAATAAATTTGATAGCATTTTGGTTGAACAGATTTTTTAAATTTTTATTGTTGACAAACAATGTGAAATTATGCCACTTATCACAAATGTGTGTTTTTTTCTTTGATTGATCAAGATTGAGCCACAAGTATGCATGGTTGAGTAAAGATCAATAAAATACAACTCAAAAAATCTGTGTTTGATTTAACAATTAATAAATAAATCAAAATGGAGTTCCACAAATTAAACGCCAAATCAATACATAATATTCTCTGTAAATATTCGTTAAGTTACCCTGGTTGGTAGTATCCAATAAAAAAGAATACAATTTCCGGAAAGAGCTTCGAGTTTCAGAGAAATTTTCGATGAATTTTTCAAGGAATATCAGTTTTAAAACGTCAAAACGATATAGGCCTATATCCTAATATGAAGTAAACGCTCTTAAGGGCGTAAAAACGTCATTTACACGTCCCATTTAATAATATTTACGAGCTTTTAATCATGTTACTTAAACTCAAGAAGCTTTTCCACGCACAATATCTCTACTTTAAATAAAACCGTGTCTGTTAATACCTAGAATAATGTAGGTAACGATGTTCGTATAATACTAGGTCATACAAACCTGTAGATATATATGTATAATAAATAGTAGGTCAAACAAAATGTATGAACGATATGAAGTATATGAATGACTAGGAGAGTGTCATACAAAAAGCCTCCTAGGTTTTTTGAAACTAGATGGTGTTGATGACTTTATATCGAATAACATTCCCCCGATTGTCTCAAAAGGTGACATGTTAAAATACATTTTTGTGATATTAGTTTTTTTTTTAATTTGTTGCTGGAATAAAAAGTTGTATTCATTTGAAAAGGAGTAAAATTTCTGAAGAAATACTCTATGTGATGCTTTTTTATTTCCTTATCCGCACCCCAATGGTGTATAGGGCACTGCATAATATAAATACAGTATTACTTTGATCGTTAACATATATATAAATATGAAGTTAAACCCTATGACAATTTACGTTAATTTCTAAAAACCTTTTGTATTGTTTCAGAAAGGTTTTTTTTACCATGTTTTTCAGCAAAATACAAAAGATCACTTTATATTGAATTTATTGTAAATAAAGGATAAAAAGGTTTTACGCTTATTTATCCTTTCCTCAGAGATGTACTGAAATGTATTAATTTTTTATTGAACACGGACGTTTACAAGGGTGAATAAAGAAAACCTTCGTTTGAATTACATTCTTAATGGGTTTAAAAGCGAAATAAATAAACAGTGATTAATTTATTTACGGAAAGGAAAACAATCGTTTTATAATGAGAGAATTTCATTTAAAAAATAAAACACTTAAAAGACAACTTTTGAGTTTTGTAATGTAAACACGATTAATGTTTTGTACTCACATTTCACGGTGTAACTTCATTTTGAGTAATGCAACAATAACATCATAGTTTTTCTTCTTTTATTTTGTTTGACCATCGATTGGATTTTGTCGTTACTGACATCAGCAGACTGGTATACATATATAAATAATTATTATTTTGAAATAATTATTATTTTGAATTTGAAATCTCCCTCCACATTCCCTTTTTTAAAATTAAAATTAAAATTAAAATTTGAAATGGAAAGATATTACCACAAATTGTCTGCTCAATCTTTAAATGGTATTAATTGATCATGATCTTTTTATATCAGTACTAAAACCATCAGGATTTTGGGATTATTTTCCACAATGTTACATTATTTTACGTTTTATTACGCGCATTATAAATTACTGAAGATATTAAAATGAATAATTTTCGTCTAAATTTGAAATTTCAGTGTGATAACGAGGTGTATTTTTCAACTTCCCTCGACCTACTGGCCTCCTTCTGTATCAGAAGCTCGAGAAAGTTCGTTAAAGTATATTTACACCCCTAAGGCACCGTCATTAAATGCGAGACCCCTTTCTGGGAGTTGTCAAGGTAAATAGTTCTCAATAATCTCATCCCCGAGAAATCTACAATATTTGATCATTAACTTCAGTCGTTTTCATGCTAAATTCGGTGTATGAACTCTGACGTCATACCTATTGTTGTTTTTGAAATGAAAGACCATGAATTTATAATAACTTGGTACTGTGTTTTAGAGATTGGTGAGATCAGATCACACAAATGATCTACATCGGTGGATATGAATCACAAAAAATCCGGTTTTTAAGACAGGATGAATTGAAAAATGAATCTTTAAGAAAGAAGACATTTCTAAATTGTATTTATTATTATTTATCCAAAAAATTATTTTTTTCAACATATCAAGTCCATCAAGTAAAGGATGATATGTATATAAACTGAAACAAAAGTTTATCTTTGAGTTTTTTTTCCTTAATAAACGGCTGTTGCTAATTTGTACATAATATATTACTTGTTGTATACTTTTAAAACGCAATGTAATTCTAACATGACTTGAAATATTTGGATCCCAATTTTTTTATACCTTCCAACAGGTTTAAAAAAATACGATATATTGAAATAAAATAAAAATTAATTTAATAAAAAAATCTATGGAAAAATAAATAATACAAAGGAAAATAAGTTTTTGTATTTCATTCATTAGTTTAATCCATAAGCAGTGAGTGTAAGTCTATTCAAGCAAAATATCTTAGTCTATTTTTTTAGAGGCACAGCGTAACTAGTACAAGGCACGTTTAAAGTAGAAATGTCTTCTCCAAATCCATATCCACATCCCAACGGTGCTTAGGGCACTGCATCATATAACCGCAGTGTTATCTTGATCGTTAAGACATGAAGGAATGGTGATCAGCCTTCCTCTTCAGGTAATATTGATTAAATAGTTTAGTGAAAAAATCACTTATATTTTTTAATTGAATGTGGAAGAGGCAAATATTGTTTGTGAAGACAGATTGGTGTGATGTTATATTCTCCCTGCCTACCTCTGCAACGAAGCAGCGTTATGGTAATTTAGTTATTTAGTGAAAAAAAACTTTTAATATATTGTACATTAAAAGCATTGTTAACTTTGTGGTAAGGTAATATTACACTCTCCTTATCATTCATCGTTCACATTGTTTATTTAAGTGGTATTACACAAAGTGAACGATATGAATGATAAAACGAGTGTTAAAAAGTTTAACAATTTATTTGATATACCGTAGAACGGGGCTTATATGTTAGTTGAACCCAGTACATTTTTTTTAAATTTTAGATCGTGGTATTGATCGAAGTATCTTAACAATAAGTGTCATCTGTCAGGGAAACAATGAATCATGTCGATACGTTCATTATTGTAGATCAAGTACAGATTTTTTTTTCATACTGGGTTTATACTGGGTAACACATCAAAGTTCAAGTAGCCCCGTTCTACGGTACAAATGAATATTAAAGGAAGCTCTGATGTTATTGTTACGCGATTCCCCAATAAATTAACTGAGTTCCTCTTAGATTAAAATATATTCTTTCGGGACAAAAAGTAAATACTTCCAAGTTGAACCCTAAAAGCCTTCGTCCTTTATCTCCGACATATCCTACTTGTATAATCATCACTTATCCCGTAGATACTGTAAAATCATCTCGATTCAGGCTTCCACGCAGGCGCACTGGCTGTCTCGCAAACCCACCCCTCCTCGCGGATTTCAGTAGAGCGCCGCGACGCCCCTTGTCGGGACGTGGAAGTGGGGAATCAAAAAGCGTCGGTTTATAGAGCCTTCGTTTCGGCTATTCGGTTCGAAAGTTTATCTTTGACATAGTGAGTCAAGTGTGGTTACTAAAAAAAAAACAAAGCTGAAATAATATCTAGTTTCTAAATGGTTAAAAACATAAAATAAAAACAGCTTGATTGGATTTAAGATGTAATTAAAAATATTACACATTTAAAATATAATAATATAACATGTGTTTTCTTTCATATACTTATAACAATATATGTATTTTTTAAAAACTTAAACCTACAATGTAAAATTAAAACCCCTTACATTGATCAAGCTATAAAAATAATGTTTGAAATTTAATAAAAAAAACTGGTTAAATTAGGATTTGGATGACATTTAACGGTAAGAACTTTAATTATTTTATTTTTATAGAAAATAAACCTTAAGTAATTTAAAAAGGAAATTGATGATCAAAAAGTTTGAAGGTTTAAGTTTGAATTTTGTTTTTATTTTCACAATATTGCAAGGGGAACTTAATTAAATTAGTACAAATTGCGTATCCAAGTTTGGATATGTAAAAATACATATTTGTAGTTCAAACGATATTCTAGAAAAAATATGAGAATATTGTATAATACAAGTTGAGTGTGTGATAGAACAAGGGAATACGTATTAAGGAAATTTAATGGTTTATAGCTTTTAATCACTTATAAAGCTGAAGAGACAGACAATTTGAATATGAATTAATTGGTATTAAGAGCGAAATATATATATATATATATATACATATATATATATATATATATATATATATATATATATATATATATATATATATATATATATATATATATATATATATAAATATAAATATATATATATATATATATATATATATATATATATATATATATATATATATATATATATATATATATGTATATATATATATATGTATATATATATATATATATATATATATATATATATATATATATATATATATATATATATATATATATATATATATATATATATATATATATATATATATATATATATATATATATATATATATATTTATATTTATATATATATATATATATATATATATATATATATATATATATATATATATATATATATATATATATATATATATATATATTATATATATATATATATATATATATATATATATATATATATATATATATATATATATATATATATATATATATTGACCCTGATTATTTTTTGTATTTTTTTCCTACTGCCTTCAACAAGCACCTTGTCATCTTAAGTGACGGAAATATTCTTTACATATTCATCCATGAAGATAACGTGGAATTTTTTGAAACCGGTCGGAAAATAATACGAAAAAAGCAAATTATTTACATTTATTTAATTTATAAAATAATCATTTCAACAAAAAAAACAGTATTTTTAGATTTATTTAATTAAAAAAAAAACTTTTTTGTAATCATTTCCTCTTACATATTTTTATTTAAAATTAAATAAAATTAAAATTATAATACAATATTCTGATATAAACAACTTCAATTTACACCTTTGTTTGATCCTCAAGTGAAACATTCGCGTTCTACATATGGAGTCTAACTTGGATATATTAGAATGAAAAAATTAATCCGACCTTCGAAACCTGGAAAATAGGCAGCAAATTTAATTAGCAAACCGTTTGAACTATTTCGTGACCCTCTGATTAAGTGGAACTTTCCCTCACCCGCACTTAAGGAGGCTCCGAGGCTAACTTAAGGGAGACTTCCCACTTAAGTGATGACTGAAGGATTCCCCCGTTCTTCAGACGCGATATAAGTACTGTAACTACGATATAGATTGCCTGGGAGTGGCAGAACAAAGATAAATCAACGATATTATACTGTCTACATTGATATCTTATATACGACTTGTTTTATACAGATAAATTAACAACGTTTAATTGCCACCAATGATATTTCACATATGATTTGTTGATGATATTACATCCCAATAAAATGAATCCCTTTATTTCAAAATGAAAACACCCTTACATTTACGTATTTATTACTTTTATCCAAAATGACTATCACGAAGTAAATGCTTTAAATATTAATTATAATGAGAATACCCTTACATTATTTAATCTATAAAAAATATTTTTGAAATTTTATAAAAAAATAATAATAAAACTCTTATCCGCACCCCAATGGTGCGTAAGGCACTGCTTCATATAAACGCAGTGTTATCTTGATCGTTTACACATGAAGGAAAGGTGATCAGCCCTCCGCTTCAGGTACCAGTCCAGGGTAATATTGAATAAATATTACAGTGAAAAAATCACTTATATTTATTTGACCCCCCCCCTGGGAATCGAACCCGGGACCTCCAGAACGGTAGCCGAGCGTGCTGACCATTACACTACGGAGGCGGACATATTATTTTAAAAAAACTTGTTAAATTTGGATTTGGATTACATTTCAAGGTGAGCACTTTAATAATTTTGTTTTTATAATAAAAAAAAATAATAATTTGAAAAGAAAATTTATGGTCGAAAGGTTTGAAGGTTTTTGTTTGAATTTTGTTTTTATCTTCACAGTATTGCTAAAAGACCTTTATTAAATAAGTGCAAAATGTTGAATTACGATAAATGATATTTTACAAATGATTTGTTGATGTTAATACATCCCTTTAAAATGTAGTAATATAATTGTTTTTTTTCTTAACATAGATGAAAAAGAATATTGAAGTCTGGACATTTACATGGCTTACGACCGTCATATATTGTATTTTATCTCACCAACAGATGTCTCTAGTGAAATCTAAGCCCAGTGAATACTTCCATATTCTTCTTAATCTATGTTGAGAAGTCAAAAAACGATATTACACTGTCTACATTGATATTTTATATTCAATCTGCTTTATACACATAAATCAATGATATTATACTGCCAACATTGGTATTTTACATGTGATTAACGATGTTAATACGCCCCTTAAGAATGCAGAAATATAAATGATTTTTTTCATTCCGATACATTGTAGAGATGTTTTAAAATTGTATTTAAATATTAAATTACTCATTTTTTAATGTTTTTTGCGGATACTTTGTGGCACATTTTATAAACTTTATGAAATGAATTTAATGGTATCGTAAGGGAAGAGTAATGAACTATAACCGAACTATGAGTTTTTCAATGTCTTAGAATTTAGTACAGAAACCTTGATGATGACAATGTTCTTGTCGAAACCGGTTTGATAAAGTGTACCAATAAAAAATGGTTAAACAAAGTTGTTTTATTTTATAAAGTTTATTAAATGACTCATTTCGGTCTTTTTCGATGGTAAAAATGAAAAAACTACAGTGATCTTACATGTTTTTGTCTCACACATTTTTGTATATATTATGTTATTTTATTAAATGAACGTACGCGTAATTAACAACATCGGAAGGATAATTTTCTTTTTGATTAATCTACCGAGATTTCAAGTAACTTAAACAATTTGGAGAGGATGAGCTCGAAGGTAAAGTTTTCCCCAAATTTTCAGCAACTATGTTAATAACTCTATACTTAGGAAAATTACTACGGTCTCCATTTTAATTATAAGTTTGGTTGGTAGTTCAATATCTGGATACAAGCCAATATAAATTCTACTGTGAAGATGTGTAGATAAATGTGTAGATAAAAAATAAAAATATAAATAAATAAAAATTTTCTTTTAACCCTTATTTTTACCCAATGGTGCATAGAGCACTGTATCGTTTTAACAAGGCGCAATGCTTTATTCAAATAATTTCAACGATAAATTACCCAAATATTTTAAGAATAAAATAGTTTTGAACAAAAAATTTCATGAACATATTACTAGAAATAAGGATGAAATTAAGACTGCCATTGTTGAAAAAAACTAAGTGGCAATTTTTTTTAATGTATAAGGGTTTGAAAATGTATGATGAGATGTCCGAATGTCTGAAGAATGAAAATAGTCTGAAAGAATTTAAAAATAAATGTTTTGTTTACTGTAAGAAAAAGTAAATATTTAAATGTATCTTTTATGTAAATTAAGTGTTATAAATAGTTTATATAAGTTGTAATATAAGCTAATTAAAGAAATTTAAAAAAAAATTAAACAATATATAGAGTTACTTACATGAAGGCAAGGTGATCACACTTACGCTTCAAGGATAAGTCCAGGGTAAAACTTATTAAATAAATATTATAGTGTAAAATCACTTTTTTTTTACCCTCCCCCCCTGGGAATCGACCCTGGGACTTCCAGCACGGTAGCTAATCACGCTAACCATTACACTGCGTAGGCGGACACATTACTTGAAGCATTTTTTTTGTAATCTCATATGCTGGGAGAATGTTGAAAGGTATTATATTAGTGCTCAAATATGTCTTTTACATGAGTTGTGTACGGTTGACGAAATATATTCCAATAATTGATTCAGCAGTCACTTTGTGGTAAAACCTATCTTTTTTAATTAAAGTTTTACTCAGTAAATACTACTTTATCTTTAAATCTACTGTGACACGTATTTTGATGCATCATTTTCAAACACCGTAATAATGCAGAATGCATAAAATCACGTATTACAGTAGATTTTAAGCAATAGTGATATTTACTATCTTAAACATTAATTAGAAATATATTCCTTTTGGCTTTATTCGGTCTTATTTGCATTTGGAGAATTCTCTTTTTTGTTGTGAAACCCCAGACAAAGCAAACATAAACATATCATTATTTATTGATTTGGCGTTTAATTTGTAGAACTCCATTTTAATTTATGTATTAATTTTAAATCAAACACAGATTTTTTGAATCTACTAAGTTGTATTTTATTAACAAAAACACATAAAAAATTATATTGTGACAATTGTTTCACCTTGTTAGGGCATTATCAAACGAATGTGAAGATCAAATGGACTACGGTCTTTATGTAGCTATACAATTCTAAGTGACAGTTTTAACACGTGCAGCAATAATTTATGGGAGATAACAGTAGCTAATGAGGGATGTAGGTATGTACCCTTATATTTGTTTTCTGGGAAAGGAAAAATTTATTGACATGGCCATATTTTAGAGAATTAATATTTTAAAGCTTAATACAATTGTTGGTAATATTATTTTTAAGAATTTACATATGTAGATTTAATTATTAGTTTATCAATAACGCATCATGCAAGCGTTTACATAGAGAGAGATGATGTACAGTAATAGTCTATTTAAATATGTTTAGCAGTAGTGAAGACATAAGGTTGGTTTGTTCATTAGGTAGTGGGGGATGTAGGTATGTACCCTTATATTTATTTTCTGAAAAAAAAATCATATTATACTAAAAAAATGATTTTGAAATTTATTGTGAAATTGAATAAAGTAGTTGTTAATTTAATGTATTACAAGACAAAACCTTAAAATAATATAACTGTTATTGTGCGATTTTCTTCAACACTTCCCTTAGAATGGGGGTAGTTTGTAAGATAGCTTCTAGTTATGGGGTGTAATTCCAATTGTTTTAATATGGTAATCATCCCCTCACAATGCCCGACGCAGCCTCAAGATAGGCTTTCTAATTTAGTACACGTCTCTGGGTACTAAAAATTATGATCTCTGTTTTAAAGCCACATACATACGAATATATCGGATTACTATAATTTCGGGGTTATGAAGCTTGAAAAAGGAAAATAATGTTTTTTTACTTAAATTTTTAAATTTTGAAATAAGTAGGTGTATCAATTTATGTACGTAACGGAACAGTGGATATGCCCTAACGGGTCAAAGGTATTATTAAAGGTATTATTTTTTTTGTATTTTTCCAAAAACGTGTAAACATATTTTACAAATGTTTTTTTTTTTATGAAAAGAAAGGCTAGAATCTATACTTCGCCATAAAATTTAAAAGATTTTTTACAAAATAATTAAATTTATTGAATTGAAATATTTGCCTGAATTACATCTTTCCTAGCCAATAACCACAACGTTTTCAATGATTCGTTTGAAAATATTCAAATGAAAAAAAGCTTGTACTTCACTAATTGCTCAACTGATGGCGCTATAATCAGCCATATTTCAAAATTGATTGGAAACCGTACCTTACTGACATCTGCCAAAACTCGTTTAGTTAGGAATAAAAATAAATAAAAATCAACACTCTTGCAAAATAAAAATACCGATTGACAGTTTACTTTCTAAAATATCTCAAAAAAGATCAAATCGGTAGAATATTTAATCTTCTAGCAATTGCCGCCATGGGCAAAATAAAACCTAATTTTTAACATAACGTTGTGTTACCTTACGTCCAAGTGACTGTGAAATCTAGCTGCGGCTTATGCAACACCGCTAATCATGATCCAACTCAGGCTTCAACTTTTAAAGTTTTATAGCCGATGCCTACTCGTTAGTGGATTTACTCTGTATGTTTAAAGTTACTATAATTTCATGTAATTTATGAGTGAAAATTCTAGGCAAAAACACTCGCCATTATATGCAAGTGGACTATTCAATCTTTAAAATGTTTTCTATGTTATGTCTTTAAATGTAAATTTTGTAAAATCATGGGTTTAATAAATATAAGTGATTTTTTCACTCTAATATTTATTCAATATTACACTGGACTGGTACCTGAAGTGGAGGGCTGATCACCTTTTGATCACTGCGTCTATATGAAGCAGTGTTTTATGCACCATTGGGGTGCGGTAAGGGATTTATTATTATTATGCCATGTCTTTTCATGTTAATTTTGTAATTCAAATGGTAATTATTTTTGAAAAATGTTTAGTATTATTTTTCCTCCTATCCAAACGATTTACGATTCCTTTATTCCATTCCGACATGTTTGTTTCAAATTGATTTATGCTAAAGTATATTTTTTCTTAACAGTGAAATATTTAAAAACTGCTCATTCGAAAGGAAATGAGGTAAAATTTACATGAAACGAACATAACGATAGCATGATTCGACAGTATTGAATTTTGTATTCAGAAACGGAAGCCTAATATTCTACGTAATAGATCTACACAGGACAAACAGGGTAACTAAGAAATAAGCTTATCGTAATACCTATTATAATATATTTCGTTTCTATTTAATATATTTTTAGTCGAAAATAAAAATCAAACTCAAAAGCATTTTTAAATTTATTTACTGACAACCCTTATCCGCATCCAATGGTGCATAGGGCACTGCATCATATAGGGAATCGAACCCGGGACCTCCAGTACGGTAGCTAAACACGCTGACCATTACACCACGGAGGCGGATAATCATTTTTTTATGTAATATTTATTATTTTTATTTTAAGAGATATATTTGTGTTTTTTATTATTTATAAAAATACTTCAATTTCATAATATTTATGTAAACCTAAGCAGCTGATTATTAAAAATAGGTATCAAATTTTGATACAGTGGGTTCGAACCGAGAAACTCTGACTCGAAAGTCTGCAACACTAACAACTTACACTGACCATAGCCAAACATACACTTAGTTAAATATTTCTTACGAACATTTATTGTATCAACGGTTTGATTTAAAATCTTTAAATAAAAGGTCCCCGCAGGGGTAGACAGAGAGAAAAGAACGCCACACCAATTTTTTTTTGTAAGCATTCTTTGTCTCTTCCACATTCATGCATCTTACATACATACCGATTATTACGACACCTGACTGTTCAAATATTTACTTTTCTTTTTCAGGTATCGGTCTTCCTCTGCTCATTTTTCCAATTACATTCGTCTCGTAAATTTGTTTTACCGTTTCATGTATATATATATATATATATATATATATATATATATATATATATATATATATATATATATATATATATATATATATATATATATATATATATATATATATATATATATATATATATATATATATATATATATATATATATATATATATATATATATATATATATATATATATATATATATATATATTTATATATAAATATATATATATATATATATATATATATATATATATATATATATATATATATATATATATATATATATATATATATATATATATATATATATATATAAATATATATATATATATATATATATATATATATATATATAAATATACATATATATATATATATATAAATATACATATATATATATATATATATATATATATATATATATATATATATATATATATATATATATATATATATATATATATATATATATATATATATATATATATATATATATATATATATATATATATATATATATATATATATATATATATATATATATATATATATATATATATATATATATATATATATATATATATATATATATATATATATATATATATATATATATATATATATATATATATATATATATATATATATATATATATATATATATATATATATATATATATATATATATATATAAATATTTATTTATATACTACCTGTACCCGATATCGCGTTGCTGTGGCTATGTGTTTATACATATACTAATTTTTTTCACAATATTATTCAATTTTTTTTATTTTGAAGTTACGTTGTTGATATAAGAGACCATCTTTTTAAATGAAAATGGTTAAAATTTTATACATTGAGAATTCGTATGTCAACCTTCTCAATGTTTATCGAATAAATTTTCCTTTACCTACCCCTTTTCGTTCCAGATCCGAAAATGAAAGCACTTATCGAAATTAATTGAATTTCTCTTCGCAACGTTTTACGGCTTGCGGAGTTATAATATTCTTTCCAATATTTTACGAAACAATCGACTATTTTGGCTTGATATAACAATATTCAGGATACCAACAAAAAAGGGAATTATTCATAATTTTTGCACATTAATATTCTTTTCCGATAGTAAAATACTTCTTCGCACAACTTATTTATCTTAAATTTATCGCAAAGCAATGAAACAAGTTTATACAAATAACTGAAGAAGTTTTACCATTTATTTATATTTTGAATTCATTTATTTCATTTACTACGTACAAACAAGAACCCTGTTTTATAACTGTTATATAACATTAAATATTTGATATAATGTTATATAACAGTATAAAATTTGACATCTTTACATCTTTTACGAAGGTTATAAAAGTCTTTGTATTTTTAGAGCTTACATCTTGTCATAGAATAGTAAAAAATTGAGTTTTACGCATATATTGAGATATTATGTCATTTTCTTAACTTTAATATATATTCAATATTACCCTGAACTGATAGATACCTGAAACGGAGAGCCTACCTTACTTTTTCGTATTTACGATGAAGATAACATTACGTTTATGTGATGTAGTCCCTATGCACCATCCGGTGCGGATAAAAATTTGGAAAAGAAAAAAAAATGAAATCATTGACACGTTCGTATATATGTATATGAGTTTCTTGGCACCATCTTTGGTTGGGTTGAGTAAGCTTTAAAAACACCCAAAATGCTGTATATGATGTAACTGGTAATATTTAAAGCATCATTTAAAAAAAATGTTTTTTTTAGGCGTCTCTTTGCATATGAGATGAATCTGAAGAATTTTGAATACATTTAAAACAAGGGCCTCTGTTAAATAAAAAGCTTAAAATAAAGAATAAGTCCTTAGTTAAGGAACCGAAATTTGTGAACGAAAAACCCAAAATATTGTAGATACTCGTATATGTAATAGTTCACAATTTTATATGTTAATTTTCTTGGTGGTAAATTCACGAAAACAGAACTTTATAAGTTGCCCGATGAATAAATATGTTTTCCTTCGCTTCTTAACATGTAAGATTTGACGGAAACATGAGAATGTACACTTTCTTATTACAGATGAAATTTTTATATTGGATCAGCTAATATTATCCGGTTTCACCTTTTCAAATAACAAGACAATCACGTTATATTCTGAGATGACAAAAGAAAATTGGAAAGAAGTAAATATTGTATTATTTTAGATACTCAATGATATCAAATTAGGAAAGTTTGATAGTAATAATAAAATGAAATGATTATTTCTCATTTATGTATTAAACGTTAAATCGAACACATATTTCTTAAGTGTACTAAGTTTTTTACAATATTGATTTTTCTGTGTTTTTTTAAGAAAAAATACAACTAGTAGACTCAAAAAATGTGTGATTGATTTAACATTTAAAACATGAGTCAAATGGAGTTCTACAAATTAAACGCCAAATACACAAATAAATAATTTCTCAGTCTAACTTCAACCTTTAGGGTGTTGGATAAATAACTTGAATTATAAATAAAACATTATTTTGTTGTTGTTAAGACTAGTTTTGGAAGCTACAGATGCTTCCATCTATTAGTTGAAATATTAACTAAATCATTAATAAGCATGAATAATTATCTGTACTTTTGAAGAAAATGGATTGAAAAAGTTTAAATTATTGCATGACTTTTATGTACAGTATAATAAAATAAAAACTATGTATTTTTTTCCACATGAATTTAATTTGACCAGCAACCGAGTTTCGTCGTAACCGACATCATCAGACTACTGTGATGCTATACGAAATTCTATGTTATATACACAACAAGGCAGGAGTTGAAAACATGGTTTTATATAATTATCTGATAAAATTATAATAATTTAAATTGAATGAGTTTAAGTATTGTATTATAATAATAATTACATGTTAGGTTTTGGTAAAGGCTTTCGGCATAATATGATACAATTATGTATTAGAAATGGATTTTGAATGTGAATTTAAACAATATATTTTTATTTAATTCTGGATATGTTAGTTGTGGACCTCTTCTACTGCTCATTAGCATGGGGAAGTCCTGTATTCTCTGAAACATAACAACAATTTTGGCAGTTACTTCTTATCGACATAACATTTAAAAGCATATATTGTGTGTATCTTAATGGGTTTATTAAAGATGTATAGATGTGTGCGACTTGATCGCTTAAAATTTCCTTATTGGGAGAGTTTTTTCATCTATCGATTCCGAGGATTTCTAATCTATCTAATTTTATATCCAAATTACAGTTTTTACAATTTTTTGATCCTTAGTTACTCCAACATGATTAATAACGTATAAATAAAAAATTATTAATGTACAAGTTATCTTTGCGTAGGAGTTATCAGTATTTATATAGAGTATGATAACATCGAGCCTTCGTTGACTAAAAATGGGAGACGCCCTAATTTAATTTAACTCTCTTTTAACAAAAATGATTTTTCAATTTCCAAGTATGTTTTTTTACTGTTTTTTTACTGATCTTTTTCGTAATCACTCAACAAATCATACAGATAACCAGTGTTAATGTTACTCGAATATATTTACTATATAGATATTTTAAGGCGCGCTCTGTTTATTAAAATGTTAAAATTTTTATTGAAAAAAATTCTCTATTTTCAATTTAAATTTTACTTGGAAAATACCACTTTTTCTTAAAATCTATCATTACACGTATTTCGATACATTTCATTTTTTCAAACATTGTGAAACAAAACTTTAATGATATTAGATTTTACCACAAATTGACTGCCGAATCAATTAGTGAAGTTTAAAAAAAAATTGTCACCTACGTTTGAAAATAAGTTCAATTGTTTTTTTTACATGAACATATACGAGTATATTAATATAGTTCTTTTAAACGTTTGACTTTTAAAGGTAATCAAAATCTAGCTTATATTTTATCTTCTTATAAAAATCCCAACAAAAATCATACAAATGGATTTCCTTAATAAATTCATTCATTTTAAATTGATTGTGAAATAAAAAAATTAAATAAAAAACATGGTTTTCAACCTCTGTCTTGTTATGTATATAAAATATAAATTTGTTTAGCCTCGCACCATTCTGACAATATCGGTAATGATGAAAGTGTTCACTGATCAAATAAAATATTTAGTTTTTATTTTATTATATGAAATGCAGTTTCACCAATATATATCAGTACACAACTAAATCAAATTAAATGTGATTTAATAAGTTGGATAATTAGGAAGCTTTTGTGATGGTAGAAATTTTCTAGCTTTTAGTAGATTAATGTGAACCGCCTTAGGTACTACATTCTCTCAAATTACACAGAAGACCCCCACACGCCGCAAATTAAATAAAATTTCTTGAAAGGCCTCCTTAACTAATCAAGGAATACTTCAGAAAAGAAAATAATGTTTGCTATTTGAAATTTACGTTCAAGATATAATCTTAGAAGATTTATATAGCTGCACAAAATATATATGGTAAGTATATTTACATTGAAGTCAATTGGAAATATCCAAAGTTTAATAGAATTGAACAGGGTGGTATGAATAGCAATGCAGTAGACGTTCAATGGTAGTCTATATGCAAAATTTTCGCATAAAATATTGATGATAGAAATTGTTTATAGAGTTTAAAGGCTTCAACATTATCAAAGTCTGTAGAAAATGAAAAATATTTAAACAGTCATTGACAGAAAATTTCAAATATTAATATTCAATAACCAGGAAAAAAATCCAAATTATCAATTTATTATTATCTTCTTCTTCTTACCCTTATTTACACCTGAAAGGGCATAGGAACGGTTAAACGGTTAAACGGTTACGGAACTATGAAAATAAAACAACAGAAGGCAAAAATCCAAGAAGATTTCAATGATTTATCGTCTTGCGGTTTAAATAGTCTCACATTAAATTTTCCACCTATAAACATCGAAACATTGCAGTAGAGAGGCAGTTGGAGTAATCGGCATTTGACAAATTGCCAAAATTATCTTGAAGTACGTGGAAATTCCACAAAAACAACAACAAAATCTTTCCTATGCTTCGAAGTGTGTAACACACTATTATTGGGCTGACAAAAAATGTTTACCCGTATATAAATTGATTTGACGCTTTTATTTATCGTCAGGGAAAAGTCAAGTGAAATCAAGAAAAATCCTTGTACGAGAGGAATTAATTCTTCGGGAGACAGATCCAAGCAGACATATGGCGTCACATTTCAGAGCGTTAGGGGTAACTGGGTAAGAAAAAGCTTTCTTATTCTCTTTGTTCCTTGAGGGAAGCTTTTCCATTCAATAAAACATCTTCAGGGGAGGGTACTTAAACCCGCTTTATATTAGTGTTCGTCAAATTAATACAAAAACCCAACAGTGCTTAAGTTGAAAAAAAAAACACTCTCACTTAAGCTTGTTGGTTCAAATAATATTTTCCCGATTCGTAACAAATTACTTTTATTTGAGTCTGGGAATGTCAAAAAATAGACAAATCTTTCTTAAAACAACTTATGTTTGTTTATTTATTTTTAACTAACTAACTAACTAACCATCACGCCGCTTCCCCGCAAGGGTAGGCAGAGAGATTAGCGCGCCACACCACTCTGTCCTTGCAAACATTCTTCGCCTCTTCCACGTTCATGCATCTCCTCATACATACCCGCCGATTATTACGACTCCTAACCTGACCACTTTCAAGTATTTGGCATACCTGATCGTGCCATGTTTTTCTCGGTCTTCCTCTGCTTCTTTTCTCGCTAACATTCGCCTCATAAATTTGTTTTACCGTTCTTTCCTCACTCATTCGTTCTACATTTCGTATTTACACGAGGATGTTTTAAATTAAACCATTGATTTTATATATACAAAAACTCATGTTGGTAAAATTACATTATTTTAAATGTATGTTATTTATATACACGGGTCTGAATATTAACTGATAAGTTCATATTTAAACCCGCAGACAAAAACATCGTAGTTTTGATACAAAACAAAAGTGGTTAAAAATATATATTTTTATACATAATTGTATATATACGTCGTAGGTAAGTAGGTCGTATAATAAATAATTATTTGTTTGTTATCGATTAAGTACAGTTATTTAGGCTTTTATTTATAAAGTTGATTATTCTCTTTATACAATTGTTTTTTTTTCATTAATTGATTCGGTAGTCATTTTGTGGTGATATCTTTCCATTTAAATTTTAATTTAACTAAGTAAATTATTATATTTCATCTAATGTGAAACGTACTTCGATGCAATCTGCACCATTTTCAATAACCAAAAGCATCGAAACATGTATTACTTTAGATTTTAAGAAATTCTGGTGGTTACTTAGTAAAACATAAGTAAAACAAAAGTAAGTAAAATTATTTTTTTAACTGAAGATTTTTCATCATACGTAAAAGCATTCTCAGTTAAATTGCAAATGTCTCCTCCGTGAATTTCTGTTTTACAACTAGAAATAGACGGAAACTTCAAAAACACCTTTTGTGGCGCTGCAACTTATGGCATGAATTTTATTTTGCTTACACTGCACTCACTTTACGCGATTTGCTCTGTTCAGTGCATATCCCCCTTTGTTCATATTCGATTACGACGTGTTTGTCTCGGGAGAAAATCGAAATGGAAAAGCTCTTTGAGCCCTGGAAAGGATCCTATCACTTATAGGTATATTAATTAATCCAACTAATTTTTTATTTTTTTGCTACCGTTTACAATTTTTAAAAATATGTGATCGATTTAAAAAAAGGATCACTTTTCTTTTATTCATTGTTTCGGCATTTACTTTGTGGTAAGACATGTTAAAATGATTAAGGAAACACTTGTTTTTATACCACTTGATTTTTACTAATCATTCCGATTTATCGACCTAAAAGAATATCGATTTTTAGATAAGTTAAATGATTTATAAGAATTTTGATTTTTGGATAAAACTTATCGCTCACTCCTTTCAACAACGTCGTATATAAAAAAAAATCATTTTCAGGAGATCGTTTTTAAAGTTTAAAAATATAATAAAATGTATTAAAAACAAATATCAAGCTACCTATTGACCTTTTACTGTGCAACAGACCTTTTTAGGTAGAACCTTTATGTTTTTTCATCATTTGAAAAATATATTGTTATTGAAAAATGCATTAAACAATACCCTATCTTAAAGACGAAAAAACAACACTTTCTGCCCTATAGCGCGTAAATGTTAAGTTAAAAATATGCCGCTTTTGCTGATATATATGTAGTTCATTTTTGGGGGACTCCGAAAACATGCAGAATTGAAAATTAACGATTTTTGATAGATGACGTTGTTGAAAGGAGTGAGCGATATAGCACCTTATCGGTAATATTATTTAAAAAAAGACAATTCAACCCTTAGATGATTCATTTATGCTTTCCATTAGATCGTTTGAGACATGAAGGTTTTGTTCGATTTTCACTAGTATCAATCAGTTTTTATGTGTAATAGATATTTTTTTTATCTTAACTTGGCAAAAAAAAAATACTTAACCCTTTGTATTGATGACAAAGATAGACATACTGTTGATTATCCAGTAACTGCGAAAATTGTTTTATTCGCGAACAAGCAAATCTCATGAGTCCTCCTCTGATAACAAGGATATAAATCGTACACAGTCCATGTACATTATGCACAGGACCGGATGAAGGTCTAATAAATAAGTAATATTATATTCTCCGTGTACAAAAAGTGGTTTTAAATTTTAAAAAATACTACTACTATTACAACCTTCCCTATACTACTATCCTTCTCTATACTCAATGATACATAGGGCATAGGATCAAATTGATGCAATATTCACTTAATTGTTTACTTTTTGAGGGTAAGGTGATCTTAATAGATATAATAATAAAAACAATCAAATTTATTTTGACCCCTCCCTGAGAATCGAACCTGGGACAATAAGTATGTTAGAGAAATGTGATTTTACCACTACACTATAAGGACGTTAAATTATTATTAATGTTTACATACAGTCCTAAGAAATCCATCAATGTTGTCTAAATCTGATACATATTTAACCATAAACGTATTTAAAAAGTAAACAGTTGATTCGTTCACTTATATGCATCTAATTTTTCATCTCAATTATCGGATAGTTACTAAAAAAGAGCTTTATTTATATTTATTATTTATTTTTTTACAAAAATGTTAATAAAATTAGTATATAACCACTCACCGAGATTTTTACGTCTACCGGTTTCGAGACGTACCCGTCTCTTCGTCAGGACAATCACTAACACAGCATATTATATACTAATATACGTTTAACCTCGGCTCGTAACGCATGTCTGTATTGAAAACTATAGTGCATGTTGGTCTTCGGGTGGACCAAAAATCGCATGTGTTAGACTTTTTGTGTAGTTTTGAGTGTGTAAATGGTGCTATGGTGGTGAAGGGTAGTATTGTTTGCATGCTGTGTTAGTGATTGTCCTGACGAAGAGACGGGTACGTCTCGAAACCGGTAGACGTAAAAATCTCGGTGAGTGGTTATATACTAATTTTATTAACATTTTTGTAAAAAAATAAGTAAGTAAAAATGACTAACCACAAAGTAAATGCTTTAAATATTTATAATATTGAGAATATTATTTATATTTACTTAAAATAGATAGATATTTACTAAAATTTACTAAAATATTTACTTAAAATAGATAGATATTTACTACAAGTTACTAAAATATATACTTAATATGGATATTCACTAAAAAATATCATTTGTCAGCTATTTACTAAAAAAGATATCTGTCTTTTAAAAAAAACATTTAAGTCATATTTTTTTTTAGTATGTTTTTATTTAGCTTGACCCAACATCACCCGGTATGTAAGTAAAATCATTTCAAAGGTATTTAAAACTTGAATTTTTTAAAAATATGTTTTTTAATAAATTTTTTTCTACTATTGATAATAACTTAATAGTGGTTTACAAGAAAATGTGTATTATTTTGAGAAATAAAAAAAAGTCTTTTTGTATACCAAAACATCAGCGGCAACATAATATCCTATGCTAACGACACCACAATAGTTATAAACGGACCCAACTGGAATACCGTAAATGATCGCGCAAATAAGGACATGAAAATCCTAAAATTCTGGTATGACAATAATCTATTATCCCTAAATACAGATAAAACATTCTTTATCCCATTTTGTATCCATAATCTCAAAATACCGACAAATATAAAAATTACAATTCACAATGGTGACTGCAGGGATTCAAATTGCAAAAACTTATGTTCCGTTTTATGTCCAAAAAAAAAAAAAAAATATCTAGGTGTAATAATAGACCAACATTTGGAATACCATAGTCACATTAATGAACTTGTAAAACGAATAAGAAAATGCATATATATATTCATTAGAATCCGAACATACTAACCATCGACAACCTAAAAAGAGTTTACTATGCTATCGTTCACTCACTACTACAGTATGGCATTATTGCATGGGGAGGCTCATACAACAACATACTGAACTCAGTGAAAATAGTACAGAAAACCATAATTAAAGTCATCTTGAAAAAAAAAACATATTTCCAGCAAAATTATTATTTTAAAAAGTCCCAAATATAGAATCCATTTATAAAAAAACGCAGTTTTTCAAATACTAAAGGGTGACAACTATTTAAATTAAACAAAGAATTTATCATCGAGATTCTCAAACGATTTTTCTATTCCAAAATGCAACACCAAGCAATTTCAGCAAAACTTCAAATATTTGGCAATCAAACATTTCAATAAACTCCCTAAAGAAATAAAAAAATAGATGATATAAAAATCCTTAAGAAAAAAATTAAAGCTCCATATATTTAAATCTTTAAAAAAATATATTAAAAAAAACTATTATATCTTTTATTATATAACATTAAACCACGAGTGTAAGTCTCTTTCCAAGCACAAGAGCACAAACT
The DNA here is from genome assembly GCF_059751285.1 of Brachycentrus maculatus. NCBI lineage: Eukaryota > Metazoa > Arthropoda > Insecta > Trichoptera > Brachycentridae > Brachycentrus > Brachycentrus maculatus. Next base: position 628,824 of record NW_028281210.1, read on the forward strand.
CTTTTATGGAGAGGCACAGCGAATCGAAATATAAAAGTTCTCCATATGTATAAATGATTCAAATGTTATTATGTTATAAATAAAAATGTAAATATATTAAATGAATTAAAAAAAAAAAAATCTCAAAATAATATATCACTATGATCCACAAAGTTAATGCTTTCAATACTTGAATTATATGAGAAAATATGTCTTTAGCATTACAATTCCAATAAAGTATTCAGAATAACAGATTATATACTGATATGAATAATAGCCTTCTTAAAATTATTACCAAGTTTAAGCTTTAAAAAAACACGTATGTAGAAAAAAATACTGGATTCGGCCCCCTTTTAGTACACACGGAAATAAATTCAAGAGTCAATGTATCCGCGATTCACACCCGCTATCGGAAATATATCTTAATTAAAAACATGTTCCTTCCGGTTAAAGATTTATGGTTCCTACTGCGCGATAAGCTGACCTTCAAACTTAATTAAATTCTACGTTTTATTTCACAATTGCAACGAGTTAAGCTTTCAACAGTATTTTTTGGTGAAAAAATTTACGTTATCGGATTTTGAAATAAATCAGGCAAGATATTTTAATTTAGGCGTTCTTAAATAAGTGGAAAAAATAATAATTTTAACGTTTATTCGTACCCTTATCCGCACCACAATGGTGCATAGGGCACTGCATCGTATAGAAGCAGTGTTATCTTGATCGTTAAATACACAAAGGAAAGGTGATCAGCCTTCCGCTTCAGGTACCAGTCCAGGGTCATATGAAATAAATATTAGACTGAAAAATCACTAACATTTATTTTGACCCTCTTGGAAATCGAACCCGGGACCTCCAGCATGGTAGCCTAGCGCGCTTATCACTACACTATGGAGGCGGACGTATTAACGTTAAAAAAATATTTATTGTCCTATCCGTATTTTTTACAATAAAAACAACATATAACATCTTTCCAAATATTTTTAGACACCTCAACATAGATGAAAATGAATATAAAAATGTCTGAGCATTAAAATTAACGAATATTTGGACACACTCAAAATGTTGTAAATAAATTATGTAGTCAAATTTTAATAATAAAAATAAAACAAAAGGATATTTTCTAGCGTTTCTCGAGTATGTGAATATAATTCAAGATCCAAGACCTTACATATAAATAAAAGAGTTTTTGCTTAATACAAAGCTTCTCGCATACTACCATAGCTGTCTTAAGTGAAATTCATTAATTTGAAAATCAATTCATTCATTCACAGTTTCATCAATATATCTAGTTCCAATAATTTGAAAAGTGTGGTTATCAATGTTACACGTGTGTAGAGTGATCACTTAAACCAGCCTATGATGGTCGTAAGCCCCGTAAATGCCCCGATCGCCATATTCTTCTTCATCTTTGTTGAGATGTCAAAAAATAATATATATTACTAACTCTTAATTGGAGATAATCCAGATTTGTTAAAAAGTATTTGGACACACTCAAAATGTTATGCATTCATATTTTACTTTATTTTTGTAGATTCATCGAAATATATCTTACTTTTGACTAAAATAAATGAAATAAATTAACAAAAACGACAAGGAAACAGAAATTTTGCTGGTTATTCATTATTTCATAAAATACTGTTGATTCCTGAATTAGAATCTGATTGTTAATATTTGAACGAGTTGCTCCAATAAACTTGCTATAAAAAAGGACAAAAAACCTTCTCGAAATATTGTTAAATACTTCTGGGAGTAAAATATTTGCAAGAAATAAAATATACGAAATTAAAGGATTTCTTTGGGTACCTACTTTGGTCCTTGATTATTTCAGGAACCTCTTAAATTTTATCGTTTCCAGCAAAATGTGTCAAATTTATGAAAAGCTTTTTTATGCCTTTTATCAACAATGAAAAATATTTTTGAAAAGCTCAAAGTTTTATTTTAATTGAAGGTTTTATTTTACGACGAATTTCATTTTTACTGAATTGATAATCATAAAAATTACTCTGAATTATAAATATATACGACAATTTTAAAGATATAGTGGGAGTATAAAATTAAAAATTATTTTAGTGTTGATATTTCAAAGCTTTTAAATAGACGTTGACAGTTATTTTTACAACACTCTCCTTATCATCCATTGTTCACTTTGTGTAATACCACTTTTATAAACACTTATTCGTGACTACCGGTTTAGGAAAATCATTCCGTCGTCAGGTCATTAAAATAAAAGTATTACGATTTGACATTTATATACAAATAAAATTTTGAATTTTTTCTACTTAATTACCATCTTATTACTTACTTTTTATTTCATTTTATTTTTAATGAACAAATGTTAAAACGTAATAATTTTGTTTTAATGATTGAATGATGATGAGAAGGTATTTTCGAAACCGGTAGTCATGAATAAGTGTTTATAAAAGTGGTATTACCCAAACTGAACAATGAATGATAAGGAGAGTGTTTTATTACCATGCCACAATGTTATCAATGCTTTTGATTTACAAAAAAAAGTTATTTTTAACATGTTTTTTTTAACGCATATTCGTCCTGTTGTTGGATAGTCAGCTAAATCTTCTGTCATTTTTCGTATTTTATGTGAGGGTTGTCAATGATATACTTGAAAATACAAGTAAAGCGTGCTTACCATTACACTACGGAGGCAGACAACCCAATGGTGCATAGGTGCTTAGGGCACTGAATCGTATTGATACACTGTTATCTTGATTAATGAAAGGTGATTCCCGGGCACAGGAGTGATCACCTTACTTACATTCATCAAGATAACAAAATAATAAATATATATAAGAGCAAAATATTACTAATAGTTATTTTAACATCGAATTCGGAACCTCCAGCACGGTAACTAAACACGCTTACCATTACACCTTGTAGGCCAAGTAAAATTTATCGTGTAACAAATTAAATAAAACTCATATTATTTTTTGACATCTCATTAAAGATGAAGAAGAATATGGCAGTCTGGGCATTTAAGTCATAGGCTGGTTTGAAAATAACTCCTGTAATTGGAGATAATCCAGATTTGGTGAACAAGTATTTGGACACACTCAAAATGTAAATAAAATTGTTTAGATATTACCATAAAGAAATTACTTTCCTCGTTTTGCACTCCACTCCTCATAGGATACATATCCTTTCTGAGCGGTGTAGCGGAATCATATAGATCGGATGACGGATCGCCCCAGTTGAGCACTGGACAGGGACTCTAATGGATCCTTAAACATCCCATTGTTATGCTAATGGTCCTCTCATCAGTTACCTCATATCTCCACTCGCTGTACAGTCAAACCTCGATATAACGGACTAATTGCGGGAGGGGGTGTCCGTAAAAGCTGAAAGTGCGTTGTAAAAAAAAATATTTACAGATACAGATTTGAAAATATATATGACAGGCGCCGTGGCGTAGTTGGGTAGATGCTCGATTGCGAAAGCGCGTCGCGGGTACGTTTCCCGCCAAGTGCAAAACAAATTTAATAAAGATTTATTTTCAATTGCTCTGGATGTTTGTGATGTATTTTTACATTTACCTCCCCTATCCTTACTATCCTACCTGTAGACAAGCCTCTTAAAGTAGAGGTTTTGCGGGTTATTCCTTAAAAAAAAACAATTTGGATATTATTTTTAAATGTAAACACTGTATTTTTGCTAGCCTCCTCTCGTTTACAAGTGATGTTAGCTCTAACTTAAAAAAGACATTGTAATTGCTATAATAAAAGGATATAAGAGAAAACAGTGATCACCTTGCTTTCATGAGTAACAACACTGCGTCAATACGATGCAGTGCCCTATGCACCATTGGGTGCGAATAAGGGTTAGTATAATAAAATTAACATGACTTTTTTTTACATTGGATCTTCAATTTGAGTTAAATAGAGGTCCGTTTTATCGAGGCTTTACTGTACTTTCAGTCCAATATTCTGAACCGTCATATTATGTCTCCGCTCAACTGCACAGCTTACAACTATGACGTCACGCTTTGCGATTGTGACGTATGAGCTGTGAACCGATTTAAATAATGACACATCATCAGACACCATTTAAAATAGGGGACAAAATTGTTTCACGACATTTTCAGTGTCCAGATACTTGTTCACACTGGGTTTCTACACTTCATCTAAGAAGAGATTCATTCAAGCTAACTAACTAACTAACTAACCAGGGGTAGGCAGAGAGAATCGAACGCCACACCACTCTGTCTTTGCAAACATTCTTTGCCTCTTCTACATTCATGCATCTCCTCATACATACCCGATTATTACGACTACTGACCCGGCCGCTTTCAAGTATTTGACATACCTGATTGTGCCAAGTTTTCCTCGGTCGTCCTCTGCTTCTTTTTCCAACTACATTCGCCCCATAAATTTGTTTAACCGTTCTTTCTTCACTCATACGCTCCACATGTCCAAACCATCTCAACACACCTTTCTTAATTTTATCGATAATGCTTATCTCAGCCTTACATTCTTTCCTTATTTCGTCATTCGAACATCTATCAAACATCGTTTTGCCACACATTCGTCTGAGGGATCGCATTTCGACTGCATTCAGTCTGCTTTCATCCTTTTTTTGCCAACTCCATGCTTCGCTTCCATACATAAGGGTTGGAACCAGAACTCCATTGTGTACTGCTAGTTTAGCTTCCAGTGATAGATTTTTATTTGCTAAAACTGATTTTAGTGCACCATTCACTCTGTTCCCAGCATTCACTCTCCTTTCTATGACTTTATCAATCTTTCCATCCCTAGAAAACATACTACCCAAAAAGTCGAATGATGAGCATATTGTCCTCTCAGGATCTATAAAAACTATCCTTCTCTGCACTGTCCCTTATAGAATCAACATCACACACATACACACACACACACACACACACACACACACACACACACATTCATTAATTTGCTAGATCTACACTAAATATTTTGTACTTATCTTTATGTTTCTGAGGTTAACTATAATTGGCTTGTTTAATGTATATATTTTAATTGTTTTGTTTTACATATGTTGCTGTTGTTAACCCGAATAAAAAAATAATAATAAAAGATGCAACGTCTTATGATGCATCACAATATATTTTTAAAAAGGTTTAGGTCTGCAAAAAAGTGTGAAATTAAAATATTTGAGCATATAATAAAAAGATACATATTTTTTCATTAATGTTTTTCGCAGGTACTTTGTGGCACATTTTATAAACCTTAGAAAATAAATAAACTTTGTTTTAATCACTTTTTTATTTAACCGGTTTCGACAAAAACCTTGTCATCATCAGGGTTTGTGTATTTAATTCTAACTACGAGTATTTCAATGTTTTAGGATTTAGTACATAAACCCTGACGATGACAAGGTTCTTGTCGAAACCGGTTGGATAAAGTGTACCAATAAAAAAGGGGTTAAAACAAAGTTGTTTTATTTTATAAAGTTAGATAAATATTTTTATGTAAAAAAAAACCTGATTCTTTAAGGCAATTTAATATCTCTAAAGTCGTTATTTTGAATGTTTGGATACTTAAACTGTTTCATACTTATTTTAAATTTTTGTCATTATCTTAAAATTCACGGAATCACGACGGATTATTCTGTTCTTTGGGCAAGTTGGATAGCCTGGCTATAATTGGTTGCCCAGAGAGGAAGTCCGGAGGGAGAGGAAGATCCCCACATGATGGACCAATCAAATTAAGGCAGCAACAGGCACCTCGGTGGTTGGAGCGCCACATGCAGCGCAGTCAAAGGATAACTGGAGAAGAGTCATTGCTTCAACAAGGGTCACAACTCTCGGTGATGATGAGTAAGACGGAAAAGAAGAGGAAAAAGAATATTAAAATCATATCCTGCGATTGCAGGATCTGCTTTAAATCATTGACCTTTTTATATACTTGTACAATAAAAAAATGGGGAATAACAGAACGCAGTCCTAACTAATGAAAAAGAAGACATAGATTTGAAAAAGTTTTTACAAAGTAAAATTTAAATGAATACTGATTGACGAATGCTTGAATAAATATTGCAAATCTTCACAAGTTATGCGTAGTGATAAATAATTACAGTCAAAATTAGAGTGACATTTATACTCCATCTTACATTGAGTCGCTTCGTAAATTTGTACAATAATGAATTCCGTTCCTTGTGATGGTAATAAAAATATTTGGAGCTGAATGGGGTCGGATTCAGCAATAT